>NC_056725.1:1152666388-1152966388 GCF_019279795.1 Protopterus annectens | reverse complement strand
GACAAAGTAGTGTGGTCTGTTGACCATCTCCTTCCATGCTGACAAATATTGCACCCCCTTAGAATGACACCAGAAACTAAGTCAATTATCTTTTGTTCCTAAAATGCTGCTCGATGCTAGTAAAATGCTGCTCAATGCTAGGCTCATACTAGCCTGAAACATATATTCTGAGAGCTCCATGATGTCTCTTTTCATATAGTATAGGGGCGTACATCTCAGGTCATTTATTCCCACACAGGCTATGACTGAGTCATATTGGTAATTGTGGTCCAATGACCTGAGTGCCTATGTAAAGTGGTGGACCCTAGCCCCTAATAAGAAACTGACCATGACTTTCTCCTTACTCAGCATGGTGAAAGAGACAGTGTGTCTCATGATGGAGTTTCCAATGACTAGAATGTTGGATTGTGTGGTGGCTTGCCTTATGGGCTTAGAGGAAGAGGCTCCATGAGATGCAGCTCTATGTGTTGATGCAGGTGTTGTTTTGAAAGAGTGCATTTCGGGCTGCTCAGGGTATTTGTTATGTGCACTTCATCTAGGAGGTCTTTGTGATTTAGGAAGGTTACATGTAAGGGCCTCAGCATATATGGGTCGATATGTCTGCTTTGAATTGTGCATGATGGGTGCAGTGTGTGTACTACAGACAACCTTATTGACATTAGGAGTACTTTTATGTGAAAGCTTTGCCTCCAGTGACATTGTGCAA
The DNA here is from genome assembly GCF_019279795.1 of Protopterus annectens. Taxonomy (NCBI): domain Eukaryota; kingdom Metazoa; phylum Chordata; order Ceratodontiformes; family Protopteridae; genus Protopterus; species Protopterus annectens. Next base: position 1,152,965,682 of record NC_056725.1, on the reverse strand, counting down.
ATACATCTCTCATATACCATATCAGTTTGTTTGTGAATTAACTGGTTGTCAGTAAACATGAGGCAATTTCTACATTGCCTCATGATGCCCATATCCACCAAGCCAGTAATGGAAACAGTAGGAAAGTTCATAACCATGGCAACAGACCTTTTTTATTGATTAGACAGTTGGAGTGTAAATATCAATCAATGTCAGGAGTATCCAGTTTGCAACTATGGTGACAATGCTTGTGACTGCAATCTAGTTGTCCTGTATGCAACTAGGTATTGAAGAAATTTCCATTGTGATTTTACAGGAAAAATGTCACTCAAGGTGTCTGAGTCTATACAGAGCACTGCCAAACAGTTGAGGGGAAACTAATACACAGGCAATGAAAATTTAAGGATGAAGTATTTAGGCAGATATTCTGAAGTTAGAAACAAATCAAGCTGTACTTACTGAAAACAAAGAATTAACTTGTCAAGAATGATAAAAGGAAGAGAGTCACATAAATGGCTACTGCCTGTCTACAACTAATTCTGGTCTCACCGCAGCTTCACTCTGTTGGGATACAATGCTCCTTTCATTTCTTTCACCAGAAGCAAAATGTTAGCACCAATCCCAAGATGAGAAGCAGGCCACGGCATGTTTGGTGATCCACAGTCTTGTCCCAGATTATGCAAGGTTCTATAGACTTGTAGCCTTCGCCTGGTAGACGCTTTGAATAGCAATCAGATAAATCAGGAGCGTTAAGCACAGACACTCACTCTCAAGCAGAAACAGTCAGGAATCAATGCACTCTGCTCCTTCTCTCACCAGGACCAGAATATAAGCACAGATTCGAAGCTGTCACCTATAAAGCAATTATTAGGCTTTCTGTTGATCAGCAGTCTCCAGGAAATAATGTCCCTGTGCCCTTCTCTCACTAGGAGAAAATAGAAGCACTAATTCCAAAATGACTACTGAGAGTCAGAATGTAGATTCTCCAGTAACAGGTGGTCTTGCAATAGATGTTTAAAGGTAAGATGAAAAAAATGGTTTACCCTAAACACTGCAGTGTACACTATGCAGTTAGATATGAAAGTGGGTAACTTAAGTTTTAGCTAAGTGGAGTGTCACTATTTTTAAAAGAGCGCGATAGATTGAATGGAGGTGGGCGAGTTCATATTCTGGTACAATGGAATACAGTGGGGTGGCCAATAAATTTAAATAGTTGAAGGGGAGTGATTTCACAAAATGATAATGTTATACTTACTCACACCAGCCAGTGAAAGGAAAGAGGGAAAGAGATATATGGTCAATTTAACATGAGGGGCAGGCAACTAGAAAGACAGCGGTGTTTAAGAACACAACAGTAACAGGGTGTGAGGGTGGGAAAAAATCTGACTCACAAGAGACACAACGGTGGTCTCTTTTTCAAGTTTTAATATGCATATATCACATTGTACAAAACAGAAAAAGGCAATAAAGTAATAAAAAGCATAAGAAATCAAAAGCAAATTAATCAAGTTGTGGCAGAGTCTGGGTGAGCTTTTTTAGTACTGTATATCCAGGAGTCTTTGCTTGCTGAGACACTAAAATGCCTATAATCAAAATAACCCAAATCAAGTGCATGTTGTTTAACCCCCTCACAGGGAAAAAAAAAAAAAAAAAAAAAATATATATATATATAAGCACTGTTTATGGGCTGACTCTACGCACACTAGTACAAATATGACATAATCAAAAGGAAGAAGCTGCATGCTGTGCTGCTTCCCCCATTTTAGGTAGCATGACTGTTTCTGCTGAAATGCTTTTATCTTTGGTCCCCAACTGCAAAGGTCACAGAGTCAGATGCAGCATAATGCAGGTACAATATGCTTGAGCCTCTGTTGAGGCATTGTTGGACCCACATAAAGCTCAGGAACATTTGAAGTAAGTGGTATATAAATAACAAGAACCTTTAAAAACCTGAGTGTATTGGAGTCAAAAAAGGTATCTATTAAAACGCAACAGTTTGCATGTCAAGAGAACAGTTCCTTTTTGCAGATACTAAAGTCACCACTACAGCTGTCTGACTTTGGGAAATATTGCTGACTGTAAGTATTGTCCAGATCTTTGTGGACAGAAATGAAGAAGTGGTTTAAAAACTAACAGCTAAAAAATGCTGGGCAAGTATTTATGAAAGTAGACTGGACTGCTTCTTTTTATTGTAGCAAAAAAGCAGCCAAAATAGGTCATTAAGTAGAAAACTGAAAACAATAACATGGTCTCTTAGATTAAAACAAGACTGACTACCAGGATAAGCCTTTAAAAAAGGCATAGACAGTAAGCACAATAACATATCAAACCTCTAGGTTTACCCATTTGGCTTTATCTTGTTTAATTTCAGAATAAATTATTCATAACTCATTTGCATAAGTGCTGTATATCAGCCTTAAATATGCATCTATATGTCATGTGAATTTATATTTACTAAGAGACATTTAACAAAAATAATTACAATATTTTTTCAAGCAACATAGGCCATATCTATCTATCTATCTATCTATCTATCTATCTATCTATCTATCTATCTATCCATCAATCTATCCATATCTATCAATCTATCGATATAGAATATTCTCTCAAGAGTCTGCTAAACACTGTTACATACTATACTGTAGACAGTGCAGATACAGATACTGCACTGACATTGCTACACATACTGCACTGATACTGATATAGATACTGCACCAACATTGATACACATACTGCACTGATAGTGATACAGATACTGCACTAACATTGATACACATACTGCACTGATACTGATACAGATACTGTGACGACATTGATACACATACTGCACTGATACTGATACAGATACTGCACTGACATTGATACACATACTGCACTGATACTGATACATATACTGCACTGACATTGATACACATACTGCACTGATACTGACACAGATACTGCACTGCCATTGATACACATACTGCACTGCCATTGATACACATACTGCACTGATACTGATACATATACTGCACTGACATTGATACAGATACTGCACTGATACTGATACAGATACTGCACTGACATTGATACACATACTGCAGAGCTACTGATACAGATACTGCACTGACATTGATACAGATACTGCACTGACACTGATACAGATACTGCACTGACATTGATGCACATTCTGCACTGACATTGATACAGATACTTCACTGATACTGATACAGATACTGCACTGACACTGATACACATACTGCACTGATACCGATACAGATACTGCACTGACATTGATACAGATACTGCACTGACACTGATACAGATACTGCACTGACACTGATACAGACAGTGCATTGAAACTCATTTACTATGTAAAATGAGTTGGGCAGATGCAAATTTGCGAATATCATCTACTATACACTGGACAAAATGTAGGGAAACCTATTCAGAAGCTGCTTATAGATTCACAACTTGCATCATATAGACATTAGAACTCAGTCCATTTGACATTTGCTCTATTTCTGTTTCCTTGTTCTGTCTTGCAGTGATATCATCAGAAGTTTATATGAGAAAGTAGTAAGGTAGATCATTGTTAATTTGGAGCAGTAAGAACTCCAAACACATATTTTCAGTGTACCAGCACTCTCTTTTATTAGCTCCCTGTATGACATTAAATCATCATATTTTGGATAACAGCAAATATAAATGGCATCCTCTTTTCAGAGGAGATCCTACTCTGATCAGTTAACCTGTTTATAAAAACCCTTGCACCATCTTTCAAAATATATATATTTCTAGTTTTCTGTCAATATATTTCTTTTGATCATCATGTTTCTTGTTCAATTTCTGCATTATCTCAATATAGCCAATAAGTTGCAGTAATGGTAATCACATTGGCAGTTTTGATCATTGTTTCAGCTTCATTACTTTTTGAGGCTGTGCGGCCTGAATGTAACATGACAGAATTCTCAATCTGAAATTCAGAACTTGTAAAATAACGATCATTGTCAGAAAGTAATTCTACTGGTTTAATCTGTTTAGAACAGATGAACTAGCTCAAGAAATTTAGGGAAGTAAACTATAAAGATAATGTAGTGCTAATGTCTGAAATGAAATAGATCAACAATAAGATTGTATCACAGAAACTTCTGGATTTCAAATGACTTTGTGTCTTCCATCAGAGTATGATTTCTGAGTCTAACAAAGACTTCAAAAGTTCTTAGTAACATCTCAATTTATGCTGTTATCTTTGGCTGGAATACTATTTGTCATGCTGTCTAATTGAACTTTCTCATACCCAGAAGTGATATGCATTTTATGCATCATCTCTTACCTCATTTGGTTTGGCATGATGATCTTATCAACCTTGAATAATACGTACTTATACAGAACTGGCTCCTCATGGTGAGGATAACAGAAAATATTCTGTAGCTGCTTGCCTTATTTATTTGCAATGCCAACCATTCCTAACACTTTTTTTCTAAGTGACTCATGGCTTCATCTTCTTGCATGCATCTTATAAATTTGGTTCAGTTTATCCAGAAATTTCAACTCATGCTGTAGTAAATTTCCCTTTTGATCATTCAGGAATCCTCTGCTCAGTGAGTCTACAATATGCATTATTTGCAAGGGTCATACTGCATCTTCAGATCATAGTTTGCTGAGAAGCATGCTTTGTAATCTTGTTGGAGCTTTGACCACAAACTTTTTACAAAAGTTTGGATCCAAGTCTGGTAACATAATTTTGATATATATATATATATATATATATATATATATATATATATATATATATATATATATATATATATGTATATATAAAACTATTTATCGATATATATAAAACTATTTATCGATATATATATATATATATATATATATATATATATATCTGTGTATATATATTATATTTTATATATATATATATATATATATATATATATATATATATATATATATATATATATATATATATATATATGCATACACACATTTTCATATGCATGTGTAACTGACATCCATGTACTATTGCCATTTCCTTTTCATAATGTACATTATACCTCATTTGAGCATATCTGGAATCATAAGCAATTGATCTGCTTGCTTTTAGAAATAGAGTATCAAGACCTGATTCACTTGTATCATCTTGTAAAGTCAAGTTTTCAGTGATCATAGACCTTTAAAAAGAGAGCTTGCGTGATATGTTTTTTTAAGAACAGCAGTATGAATCAAACAAACATGTATTCTGATGCAGTACAAACGAGCCGGCAAAATTTTCACCAGGCAGGGAACAAACACCAGTACATTGATAAAAGGGTCATTGAACTGTTTTCAAAAGGTTTAACTTTTATTCCTACATGCCATGCTGACTTGGCCAAAACGTTACTTGACTTTAAAATGTACGTTAGGAAGCAATTTATCAGTGTTTTTTAATAACAGTGAATCTATGCATAGTGAACTGTACGTTTCTAGTATATTTAATCCCCCAATGCATCCTACATTATGCATGTTTGATCAGATATGTGAACTAGATATTAGAGCACTATTGAACACACAGAGTAATAGGTATACTAATATTAGTTCACTTGAAAGGGATCTGTTGAACGATATTAGAAGTAAAGCGCTGAAAATGATGAAACCAGATAAGGGGGGAGGACTGGTTTGTATGAGTAATGAGAATTACAAATATAGAATGAAGAAAGTATTGAACACTGACACATACAAACAAGTGAGTAGGAATGAATTAAATAGTGCATATCGTAGGATTAACATATATCTGAATGATTTGTATCTAGAAGCACTGGTAGACATTAACACCTTACACTACCTAACAATGTTACATCCAAAAATTCCAAATCTTTTTGGAGTTCCAAAGATCCACAAGAACATACAAGATCCCCCTATGTGTGCTTTAGTTGATGCACGTCAATCAATAACTTATGCCAGTGCTAAACTTGTGGATTCTATTCTTAAGAAGTATGTGGAACATGAACCCCAAATTAGTCGTGATTCTTGGACCTTTTTAGAATAAGTGAACAAAATAAAGTTTTCTAAGGAAAATAATTTTTTAACCATTGATGTATGTGACTTATACAGTTCGATCCCACATGAAGAGGGAATTGAATTTGTTCTAGCTAGGATGCATAGCTTGAATGCACCAGAGAACGAGCTCAGGATAGTGGAGGAACTGTTGGGTATTATTCTATCTAATAATTTTATTCTTTTTGATGACACAATATATTTACAAGTGGTAGGGGTGGCAATGGGTTCACCATGTGGTGTGAGTTTTGCTAACATGGTGATGGCCCATTGGGAACATGTCCACTTGTTGAATAATACTAACGTCATGAACTTTGATCATACAGTACACAGTTTCCTGGACCATATTTTTATAATTCTTAAGGGAAACGAAAGTACGGCTGAAATTATCCTGCAAGAACTTAACGCTAGTTCTAATTTTTTGAAATTTACATCTAATTACAATGACAACAACATAGCATACTTGGATGTCATGTTAAAAGATGTCACACTTATTGCTTACACTGCATTGATTTACTGTAAACCAACATACTGTAACACCTTTTTGCATTACACAAGTGCTCATCTACAGTGCACAAAAAATCAGTAGTAAAAGGGCAACTCGTAAGAGCTGCCAGAATGGTAACTACTGATGAGGATTTTTTAGCTCAAGTTAACAACCTTAAACACATGTTTATTAAGAGAGGGTACCCTGATAAGTTCATTGACGAGTTGGTTACAGAGGTTTCATACAAACGTGAAGTAGGTTTTTACATACCAATACTTAATTCAAGTGGACTTAATTGTGAGGATACAGAAAGGATAGCCCAAACAAATTCACCTACAGGTGATAATAACACAAACGCAGTCATAAATAATGTTCAAAAATATAGGATGAACTTTATATTGATGTTTAGTGTAGATTCAACTAACATCAAGAGGATTATAAATAAGAACTGGGTTTTGTTCAGAAGTGACTTTGAATTAATGAACAAATTAGGTAACAAACCAGTTATCACATATAGAAGGGGTAAAAATTTAAAGAAACTCATAGAGACACCTTTGGTAACTTACATTAGAACACCAGGTATGTATTGATGTGAATATTGTAACTACTGCAGTTCCACTGCAGTGGGACAATTTTTTCACATCAACAACCAGAAGTTCACTTCTATTGGTCGTTACAATTGTAACAGTAGGATGGCACCTGGCCCAGTGCGTCCTCTGTCTAGTTTTCTGCATTGGTAAAATGGATAGAAAACTCAAAGAAAGGATTTATGAGCACTTGTATGCCATTCAGAGAGTTAAAACAGAGAACGCACTGGTGAGACACATTCAACATTGCCCTAACCATAAATTCAAGTTTAGGGTCATTGATCAAATGAGTGAAAACATTCAAGGGGGGCCTGCTTCATTATTTTTAGAATACCTTGAATTACTATGGCAACTGCGTTTGAATGCTAATCAATTTCCAGGAATTATTGAAACTTGCACTATTTTTTCTTTTTTGAAACTGAGAAGTTTACTATGTTAAAAATAACATTTTTATTTTATTTTATTTTTTAATTTGTATTTATAAGACTTTGAAGGTATAAGAAAAAGAAAAAGTTATTTAATATTCAACATTCAACATGTAACATTTCATGTTAGTATGTATAAGTAGTACTATGTATATACTTTTAACATTCCATCTATGTATTGTCAACATTCAAGTTTGTTTTGTTTTAATTTAGTTCTAGAACTTGCTAGTTTTTCTTGGGGTAATTATTTAGTTAATTAATTAACTGTAATGCACTGATGCAATAGTCATGTGACTAAGTGGAACAAGTATTTAACACTATCAATTATGTGTTGGTATCTGAGGAAGTCCGGTCACAGTACTGGACGAAAAGCACTTTTGAAATCTTTGTAGTTCATTTTATTTTATTTTATTAAACCAACTTTTTGTAATTTGCTAGTTCGTTTGCCATTTTCTGTGTTTATTTTAAGTTTGTTACTTTGGTTTTGTGCTGATACTAATCCATGTACTATTGCCATTTCATAATGTACATACCTCATTTGAGCATATCTGGGACCATAAGCAATTGATCTGCTTGCTTTTAGAAATAAAGTATCAAGACCTGGTTCACTTGTATCATCTTGTAAAGTCAAGTTTTCTGTGATCATAGACCTTTAAAAAGGGAGCTTGCATGATATGTTTTTTTAAGAATTCAAAACTTTTATCTTGTTTGAATGACCAGTACCATGAGACATCACTTACAAGATGCTTGCTAAATTATTTTTTATATATGTTAATTAAACATGTTTTTGAATAATGAAATTTATCAGATTATTCTATTTTATCTTATTTTATGGCTGCCTTTTTGATTAAATAATTATTGAAGGCTTGTTAATTGATTCATTGTTTAATTGAGGTAGGGAAAGTATATACGTAAGAGTCCTTGGTTTGCTTAACTGTTATGCTTACACTGAGGAAGGGCAGTTTGCTGGAAAGCTTTGTGAATATTAAAATTTTGTTCTCTGAGTGGTTGTGTGTGTTTCCTTGTCATTTGTGGATTTCGTACTATTGTGGAAGGCACACTTGGGCACTATACCTGGTTATTTTGAAACTTTTTTGGTTGTCTAGGTACATGTTGCACACAGTATGGACTTTTCTTTGCAACTGATGTCTGATATGCATTCTAATATCAATAGAAATATGAAACTTAGTAGATTTCTGACTGTTCAAGATAATCCATTATTATGCACATTAAAGGATTAATAATGTTGGTATTGATTTGAATACTAGTAACTCTCACTACCAAAGTACACAGTATGATATTAAAGTGCTGGAAATGAAGGTGCAGCACTTTAAGACATTATTGTGGCAATGGCTGAGCTTTGAAGCTTATATTGTGCTTGGAATTGTTCTGAGAGGACTATGAGTATTAAAAATGCCTATGTATGTAAATATGTATTTGATCCTTTTGAAACAATGGTAAGAATTCAGTCTTAAGCTTGGTCATGATTATATGAATCTGATGAATGAATTTTTACTGATGAAAAATCAGCATTAGTAAAAGAGATTGACATGATGGAGAATAAGGTAATAGGATCACCTGGTTTCAATGCATGTTCTGAATATAATGATATGTTAAAGTGGCTGAGTAATTTTGAGCAATCTCTGATACACCGTTAAACATAAATTAATCAGAGATGCAAATGATTTTAAAACAGGACATATTTTGTCACGGCTCAAACCTGATAAGAGATTAACTCCGTCAATGACCGATAAGATTACTGTTGACTGTGTTTCCTCCAATAGGACTGTGGTGGGAGGTAATATGTTGGATGCCTTAGATTCATTGACTGTAGAGGAGGCAGTTGTAGAACATGCTGAATAATGAAGTCCCTATGCCACTCAGTGCTAATAGCTCCTTTATTGATTCAACCGTTGGTCTAATTACTTCAAAGGACATTAATCATATCAATATCTCTCTTTTTTATTGAGTCATCAGCAATTGAATGTGCAACTTCCAGAGGCAATAAACATATGGGAAAGGGATACACTGCACATGAGAGGTAGAAGTCAAGCAAGGAAACATTGAAGAATTGTGTGATATTGGATCCAAAAACAAGAAGCAGATCCAACAACAACATACATTAAAAGTGCCATCATCCATTATTAATCTGTTACATATTCAGAAGAAGCCACGGTGGTACAGCGGTAGTGTTGTTGCCTCACAGCAAGAGGTTCTCCTGTTCGATTCTCGGCTGGAGTGCCTTCTGTGTGGAGTCTACATGTGCTCCCCGCAGTTGAGTGGCCTCCAAACGACATGCATGAATGGGCGTACCTTCGCTGAAGGTTGGGCATTTGGCTGACAACTTGGCACCATAAAAATCAACTACCAATCATTAGCGGACCTAACTGGGAAAAGCCAAAAAGACAAACATTGAATAAGGTTTGACCTTTGTACCTTCTTGTAATGGAATGTTAAATAAATTTTTGACTGAATTATGGTTGTTTGTTAGGAATGTGAACCTGAAGTCATTGTTTCATGTTAAAATTAATAATACTGATGTATGTTAAAAGTAAGCTAATACTTTTATACACATAAGTCAACCTGTCATAAATGCATTTTGTCTGGTATGTGAACAGGAAATTTATGATACATTTATGTATAAAGAAAGTAAGTTTTTTATATTATGACCAATGCTGAAATGCAAGCACTTAAGAAGCTGTGTGTGAATAATGAGTTAATAATTAAACAAGCTGATAAAGGTGGAGCCATTGTTCTTATGAAGAGGAGTGGTTATAACAGTGCAATGTTAGAATTTATAAGTGATTCTACTACATTTGTTAAAGTTAGTAAGTTTTGTGTTGATCAACTGATATATAGGGTGAAAATTTTTATCTGTGATTTACAACTTAGTTTAGATAGTAATATAGAAGATTATACTTATATGCATGTAACAATTCCAGTAATCCCTATACTATATGGATTGCTTAAGGTCCACAAGAATAAATATAGCCTTCCTATGTGTCCTATAGTGGCGTTCAAAAGACATTCGTAGAATGGGCGTGCCTTCGTTGAGGGTTGGGCGTCGAACTGGCACCTTGGCACCCGTAAAAAAATCTACTGCCAATCATTAGCAGAGTTCCACTGTGGTGACCCCTAACCTGGAAAAGCTGAAAGAAGAACAACATATGTCCTATAGTTTCAGATAATGGGTAGGTCACAAATCCTATATCAGTGTATTTAGAGGTTATATTAAAACATATGCTCAAATGTGTTAAAAGTTATACTTGTGATATTAATGTTTTTGCAATAGTTGCATTTCTGGTATGAAATGTTTAATATTCATAAAGAATTTATATTTCTGACTTTAGCTGTTAACGTATTCACTCTTATTCCCAATGAATATGGCTGACAAGCTATTAGAGAGTTTTATGTGCTTATAGTATAAAAACTTCAAGACAGATTGAGACTGTCTGTATGCTATTAGACATTTTATTGTCTAATAATGTTTTCATGTTTGATGAAGATATTTTTTAACTGAAAGGTATGGCTATGGGGACTCATGTAGCTAACAGCTATGTGAATATTATAGAAACACTAAAAATAAAACCAATGAGGTGGTATCCGAGTGATAAATCCTCTGTTGCTCAAAAGTAAAAAATATAAATAATGAAATAAACTGTGGGCAACAGGTGGAACCAGGCAGTATCCAAAGTCCAAGATCCACAACTCACACACTCAAAGTTACATAAATAAATTTCACTCGAAAGACTCCAAACAGATGGCAGTAATAGTAGAGCAATTCCTTTAATGTAGTCGACAAGGTAAGCGCTTTCACTGTTTCAGCTTCATCAGACCAATGATTGTTTTGTTTATGGAACTTTTTGTTTATGGAACTTTGAGTGTATGAGTTGTGGATCTTGGACTTTGGACACTGCCTGCTTCCACCCGTTGCCCACAGTTTATTTCATTATGTGAATATTATGTTATGTCTTTGGGATGAACAATTGGTTGCAATTCTTCATATGCTTCATATATTTTGTTTTATAAACATTTTGTGGATGATATCTTAATATGGTCAGGAAGTGAGGGTCATTTTAAGCTTTTTTGGAATATATACATGAAACTAGTACATTTTTAAGATTTAAAACCACTCTTTCATTGGACGGCATCAATTTTCTAGAGATTTTTTTTGTTTGTAGTTCAGCTGGCACAAAGAGATACTAAAATATATAAGAAAGTTTTTCATTGACAAGTATGCATCCTAAGCATGTTTTTAATGGGGTGGCTCATGAGCACTTTTTAAGAACCAGCAGGATGAATACAGAAAAGCATAATTTTTACAAACAAATGAATGAAATGATGGAATTAAATATAGAAGCTATCAATCGGATGTCCAACAAACAAATAAGTTAAAAGTTGAATTAGAACTTGAAACCTTAGGAGGACTGTATTTTTCCAAGTATGTTAATAGGAAAATTAAATGTGTTGAACCCACACTGAGATATTTTATGAACTATAATAGGAGATCTGATCAAATTATAACCATTGCTAGGGAAAATGTGTCTGTATTGTCAACAATTCCTCAGATAAAGAATATAGTAGGTGAAAAAACAAATTTTTCATTTAAAAGAAAAAGGAATTTAAAGGAACAATTATGTAATTAAAATTTACAAAGAATGAATACAAACTGTGAATTCTGTACATATATAACAACTGATAATATACTTAAACGCACAATTACAGCTGATTATAGTTTTAAATGTTTTGCTTCGTGTAATTCAACTAATATTGTTTATTTAGAAATATGCTGCAAATGCAGACTGCATTCAATATAGGGAAAAGCAATAAGAATTACAAGAACATATTTGCACTCATCTTTCTGATGCTAGAAGAGAAATGACCACTAACACATTATTTAAACATGTGTTAACTACTGATAGTTCACATAGTTTTAAGTTTAGGGTAATACAGAAATCACATACAGATGGAGACATTGTTACCCAAACGGAGTACAAGGAGTATAAATGGATCTCATTATTAAGAGATGATCATACACCTAGTTTAAATGCAACTATTAGTATTAAACCAGTGCATAAAATAACATTTAGTGAGATATGAATTATTTTTACATATGTTAACTTTTGAATAATGTAATTTATTATACTGTTCTATTTTATCTTATTTTATGGCTGTATTTTTGATAAATTAATTATTAGGAGTTTGTTAATTTATTTATTGTTTAATTGATGTGGATAAAGTATATATGTAAAAGTCCTCAGTCTATTTAACTGTTATGCTTACACTAAGGAAGGGCAGGTTGCTCAAAAGCTTTGTGAACATTAAAATTTCATTCTCTGCGTGGTTGTGTCTCTCCTTGTGATTTTTGGGTGTTATAATATTGCATGTCATGAATAAAGTTTAAATTATTGGATCATTCCTTGGAATTACATTAAAGCAGACTTATTACCATGCTTCTTCAGACTAACAACTCTATTCAGTTTTTCATAGGCGTGTTTGAGATCATTTGCAATTAAATTATGACCATGTATTTTAAATGAAATACACTTAATTAGCATTCTGCTTTATTCAGTTTCAGTCCTTTCTATCTAAAAATGTCTAGCTATTTAATCATTCTGTAATAATATTTCTGCTTAGTGGTGATATACACAAGTAAATCATCAAGAAATTTTACTATCCCTACTAAACCTTCACTCATTTCTGCACGTGTCCTTTGTAATGCTTCAGGTGCATAAAATATGCCAAATACCATCTCAAAAACCTGTATCTACCCCGAGGAGTACTACAAGTACATAGCTTTCAGTTATTTTCATCCAGCTTTATTTCTCAAAACAAACTGAGAAATTAATACCTTAAAAAAAATTGTGTAGGCATGCATGAAATAGCTTCTCTTATAGTCCAGAATTAGACTGTCATTCATAGAAAAGAATTCTACAGTGCAACTCACTCTGCACTAATAAGTTGTGCTGCAATGCCATTTATCAACCCAGAGTCATTAAACTTACCAGAAGTGCAACATCCCATTATGTAGGAATTTGAAGGATAATGAATCGCCACTGTGCAACTGAAGCAACTACATGCTGAAGTGCCTTTCACCTGTACTACAATAGTAGTTACTATGAGGTCTACATTGACTCCCAGTCCAAAGACACAGGTGCAAGTGCACACACACGCACACGCACACACACACACACACACACACACACACACACACACACACACACACACACACACACACACACACACATCAGATTGCTAGAGCATATTAGAGATATAAAAAATAAGAAACAGGAGAGCTCTATTGCTACTCACTTTGAACACTTTCATAATAGTGATGGTGGGGGGCTACAAGATACAATTTTGGAAAAAATTAAAACTTCAAAGTTTAATTAAAATGTTTTAAATAACAGACTGTTGACTAAAGAGTCTTTACTTATTCTTAAATTTAATACATTGCATCCAAGTGGTCTCAATGAAGAGCTTAATTGGAAATACTTGATTTGATTTTTTGATTTTTTAATTGAATAATTACTTTATAGAGTATAAGAGGCAAGTTTTTCTGAATGTATTTTACTACTTGAAGGCTTTGGGATAGAGCCGAGACATCAGAGTTTTATTTGTATCTAATAAATCTGTGGAATACGCTGGCTGGTTGTTTTTTCGTTTGTTCCAGTTTTTCTGTGGTTTTTGGACTTTCTCTATGACCAGTGATCCACAGTACAATTTGCCTCGTGTGTTTCGTGATACTCTGGGAAATGGCTCCCAGATGTCTTTGGACAGTTTTCTAAATAATCCTACTGATAAAAATGGTCCCTCTCATTCAGGAAATGCGAATACAAATGCTTCCAATATTTCTAATCCTTGCATAACTTGGGATAAATGGGAGCAGGAGAGAAATCAGCGATGCTTTAAACCTTTTGAAACTGTAGGAAGAAGATTACCTACATCCTTGCCACAAGAAAGTAAGTCCCTATTTGATAAATTGGATAAACTTATGTGGAAGGAAACATCAACCTTTTTTAATATAATGGGACTACAAAAGTATTTGGATCTAGATATTACACCGAGCGGGCTTAGAGTGTATAAAGATCCCACTCTTCCGTTTGATTTGCAAAATGCAACTGACTTACAATTTCACAAATGATGGGTATCTGCAGCACATAAATGTACACTTGAATGGATAAATATACTTGTGGATCGAGACAGAATTAAACAAAAAGAACTGAGGGAACAGATTAAACAAACTTGTAATATGCTTGCTTCCGGTTCATCTGCACCGGTGCTCGACAGTTTTTTGAAAGACATTAATTCTAAACTTCAAAAGTATGAAGAGGAACTGGTTGCTAGAAAGAAGCGTAAGCTGACTCGAGACTTACGTGATTACGAAAACAATAAGGCGTTCACTTCCAGCATAAATAAGAACAAACCTCGCGGTCACGTAAGATTTCAGAAACCGGAAACTGCTTCCCGAGTTCACGACTCTTCCTTCTCAGCATCAGATGGACACTACACATCGTATGAAGATGAATATGAGAATGATGAATATCCAGAGCTGCCCTTAGCACAACAGCCTGTACGACATGCACAGACTTTTTGGGATGAACCTCCCTATGGGGAGGGAGGCAGAAAAGGTGTCAAACGTGTTCGAGATACATATGGACAATATTCAAGAAACCACTATCAACCAAGAGACTATAAACGAGGTAAAAGAACAAACTATACCTCCAGTTAATAACTATATTCTTAATCTTTCAGGATATGCATTTACAGACTTTGAGTATGCAGTGTTAAATCGTGGGTTAAAATTTGTCCCCACAGTAGTTCCACGTCTCTATGAAATTAAATGTGATATATTTAGATTATCTAGAAAGTTACATTTGAAATATTTTTTTAATAATGTTGCTTTTAATAACACTACCGTTGATAATAATTTGGATAATACTACTGATTCGGATGATAGTTATGTTACTTGCAATTCAGAATCTTCCTTGAATGCTTATTATAATCTTGACACTGATAATGTGAAGGGCAAAAGTGAATTTATGCCTCCCTATTTTAATGAGGAAGTAATACATTTTACTAATGTTTTGAATTATGCATTACAAGAAAACTTTAAGGAATTCAAAAGAATGAAAGAGTCTTATGTATACAATTTAACCAAAAGGGAATAGCAAGCTCTTGTCTCTGAGTAAGATGGATGAGATCATTTTTAAACCCTCTGACAAAGGGAATAAATTAGTTATTATGCATTTCTCTCAGTATTTGGGTATGTGTATGGAACATCTTAATGACGTTAATACGGATGAAGTCACAGATTTGCTACAATATGTTTCTGCCCTTAAGGAATATAATGAACTATTATCCAAGGGTAATAGGTTAGGATATTTCACAGACTTGGATATCCGAAATAAATTAAGTATAAAGGATAAGGCCACTATGGCACACTTTTATTGCCTTCCGAAGGTACACAAAGATTTAAATCGACCACCGGGCAGGCCTATTGTGGCAGGATGTGAATATTTCACACATGCTCTTGGGGTCTTTTTACATCATTATCTTTGTTCAGCAGTTTTTACACTTCCGTCTTATGTTAGAGATGTGTTTGATTTTTTGCATAAAATTAAGGACATTAATTGGAATAATAATGTATATTTTTTTACAATAGATGTAAAAAGCCTATATACAAACATCAGTCATTCTTTTGGTATAGAGGCAGTACAATTCTTTCTTGGAGTTTCTCCAGCTACAGAATATGTTATAGAATTAATTCATTTTTGTCTTATTAATAAATTTTTTGAATTCAATAATGTTTTATATAGACAGAAACAGGGTACTGCCATGGGGGCTGCATTTGCCCCCATGTATGCCAATCTCAGTATGGGACTTTTTGAAGTGGAATATATTTATAATAAATTATTTTTTAGACAACATGTTATCAAGTATTTCCGTTATATAGATGACTTTATTTTTATTGCACATGGGGGCTTGGAATTAGTGGAAGATTTTGTTCAATCTTTAAATAATAATAGGTTTCATCTTCAATTTGATGGATTTCAAATGGGTAGAAATATCTCTTTTTTAGATGTAGAACTGAATATTAAAGATGGGGTGAGCCTACAGACTAAGGTACATAGAAAATTTGAGCAAGGTACTAATTATGTACATAGGGATAGTTGCCATCCTGTACATACTCTAGAAGCTCTTCCTTATGGTGAAATGCTTAGAATACTTAGGTTATGTAACAACATGGAAGATCTACGGAAAAAAACGAAAATAACAGCGGAAATGTTTAATAAAAGAGGATATGAAAAAGGCCTGATGGAATATAGTTGGAAAAAATTATGCTCTTTTATTAATGGTAATAACATTAAATATTTTTCAAATAGAATTTTATGTAAGGATACTGCTAATAAATCTTTAGAGACTATATATTTTGTCTCTACTTATAGATGGTATAGCTCCAAAATTTCGGAAATAGTTAAATATTTTTGGAACTATTTATGTTCTTTGAAGAATGTAACTTCATGGTTGAAAAGCAAGTTAGCTTTTTCTTATAAAAGAGGTAGAAATATACAAAATTTTATTGTTAAAAGTAAATTCAGTATTCCAGAGGTCAAGATGAATTTAAATATATCCAGTGTTGGAACAGTGGGTTGTAACAGATGTAAAGCATGTAAGTTCATAGTACATAAATTCGATTTTATTAATAAGATTCCATTTAATACTAGTAGTATTTTTACATGTAGTACAGAAGCAGTGATATATGCGCTTAAATGTCCATGTGATTTATACTATATCGGATAAACGAAAAGAGCTTTTAAAATCAGATTGCTAGAGCATATCAGGGATATAAAAAATAAGAAACAGGAGAGCTCTATTGCTACTCACTTTGAACACTTTCATAATAGTGATGGTGGGGGGCTACAAGGTACAATTTTGGAAAAGATTAAAACTTCAAAGTTTAATGAAAATGTTTTAAATAACAGACTGTTGACTAAAGAGTCTTTACTTATTCTTAAATTTAATACATTGCATCCAAGTGGTCTCAATGAAGAGCTTAATTGGAAATACTTGATTTGATTTTTTGATTTTTTTAATTGAATAATTACTTTATAGAGTATAAGAGGCAAGTTTTTCTGAATGTATTTTACTCCATGAAGGCTTTGAGATAAGAGCCGAGACGTCAGAGTTTTATTTGTATCTAATAAATCTGTGGAATACGCTGGCTGGTTGTTTTTTCGTTTATTTATTTATTTATTGACATCTGAATACTGTTAAAGTCCAAATGGGTAGAAGCCCATTTTTCGTGGAGACCCAGAGAGAAAAGCTCCAAATTATTACTGAACATTTTAAGAACAATAATTTTACAATCTTCAAAAATTAAAGGTTAGTATCTAAGCTTTTTTGTACATACAGATTTTCTGTTACAGATTTATGAAAAAAGCCTGTGTTTTGTTTGCATCAAAGAGTTATATCGCTATAAGTTTACATGATAAATTTGTGATATCAGCAAGGGAATTATTCAGTTCTTCAAGAGCTTTCCAGTGATGTTTGTGAAGAGGGTATAGCATACCAGTGTTGTGTGGCATTGGTAAATCTATGTAAATCATAATAATTTCACAATATTTAAAAACAATATTAATCTACAAAACCTTTTATGTTAGATGGCAAGTATCAGTGGCAACATTGTCAGCTTTAATGTTTTGTTTAAGATGTTGCCATTTGTTCACCAGTAAGTTACACATCTTTTATGAAAATAATGCAGTTATAAAAATATAGGTAATAGCATAACTGCTGTACCAAAAAGAGCATTTATATATCACAATGTCTTCACATTATCCATCATGTTTTAATTTCATTTTTTACTATAATCTGCTGTTTGAATACTTTACTTCCAGGAAAGACAGTATCATACTCAGTTTTTGCACAATTAATGTAAAAGTAAAATGTCATACCTTGCATAAATCCAAAACACAGTACAAAAGACCACAATCCAAGTTGGTTTTGGGGTGATAGTTTGGTTGGCACCCTTCTCCTTTTTGCTTTTATATTTTCCATAAATGATTTGCAAATAGTCCTTAATAATTCCATCACTGTACATACCACATTGACCATTTAACTATGTGCGCAAAGCAAATCATGCCAGTTTGCAGATATCACCTTGCTGCCTTAGATTTATGGATGCACCTTTACCAGGACTTCAGAAGTTAGACTTTGAAAACTGTGATTAGTATACTAATTTCAGGAGTAAGGGAACTCTCCTGTAAAGGCTAGTATACTCTTACAGGATACACAAGAACTCTGCTTTCCTGATGACTATAGTCTTGTAGGAAGCAATGACCCAATATCCTGACATAAAGAATTTCATGAAGAATTAGACAAGTTGAGCTTTTTGAAAAAAACTTCAGATGTGAAGTAGCATTCAGTGCTTGTATCCAACTTAAAATAACATTGTAATAACTAAAATTAATATTTCTACCTTCTATTTTAATGTTTCATACATGTAAGCCTGTCATTACTAATAATAGTATTCATACTGCAAAAGTCATGCATTTTTATGCACCAGTGAACACTTCAGATTTAAAATTTCCATCAGCTTGTATGGTATGCAATCATTTTATTGTTACTCTATTCCTATATTTACACATCTTGACACAGTTATTAAAAGCACCACACTGTTTTCATTTCTGATTTGAAACATTATAGTGCCTTTTCTCATATTACTATCAACATCTAGAACATTTGTTGCCCAACCTTACTCAAGCCAGACTATGGGGCTTACTTTCTAACTTGTTTCTAACTGTGCATTTGAATATGGTTATTACATTGGATTTGCCTGTGATATCATTTTAATTCTACTGTATTAATCAGTTTGAAACTTCCCTTTAACAACAAAATCAGGTTCTTTATTTTCATAATATTTGCTCTTCATGCAGTTCTATTGCCTGCAATTTATTTAGTTCACTTAACCCACACCAATCTACTGCTTTTTGTAGAGTTAACCCAGACTTTACTAATATACCTCTCTCCTCAGCAGTCAGAATGCCACATACAATTATGTTTTGTATTAATTAGTCAAGTGAATCACTAAATTCATAGTCCCTAGCTTTTTTTTTTTGGGGGGGGTCAATTACATTAGCAACAATAGCTTATTGATCTCTTTCATCTGTAGTGAGAAACAAAATGTTTAATATAAGGAAGATTTTTATTTGTTTCACGGAATGCTTTAAACTCCAATTTTCAATCAAATTGCTATGTAAACATGTTACAGTCTTAAGTGTAGTCATTTTGAGCCACAACAATGAAAATGATAATGACTTAACACTCAGGATGCTATCAGCCATGACCAAGATGACAGAAAATATAAGATACATGTCTTTAAATATTATGAATTTAAAAGCAATAACAGCTGTTTTTACTTTATGCAAGCAGAAAACAATAACTTGAGAGAATTTATTTGAGGTTATACTATAAAACTATATAAATATTTCAGATAACTGATTCACCACATTGTAGAGTCCAGAAAATACAAAAATCTCTTCAGAACAACTAACTAAAATTAAATATGCATCCTGGATAGGTAGGAGGTCCAGGTGCCATGAAAATAAGTATTTCTTTTGATATCATATCAGAAATTCTAGTTCTATCTGATACTATGTGATATGTTCTATTATAGCAATACTAAATCAAAAACCTTAACCATGACACCAATATCAGTGAATATCAAAGCAAGTGTTAAATAATAAGACACAGACACCATGCTAAGTCATACAAATTCTTGCTTTACTAGGCACACACCAAATGAGTGATTATATCACATTTCACAATTAACCAGTTAGCCTTATGACTGTATCACATTTCACAATTAACCCACTTAGCTTTATCTTGCTTCTTAAGATACAGTACAATTTCATCTATGAAAATACATTAATTAATATTAGTGGGGTTTTAATTTGTTTTTTTTTTCTGACTTTTCATAGATGTTCTCTGTACAAAAGTTGCTAACACATCTTTGAAAAGAAATGTGATACAGAATTAGAAGTATTGTAAAATTAAAATACATGGGAAAATATGGATGATAAAGGACCAATCTAATACCATGATTATATGCTTTATTTTTGTTTCTCATTTCAGAATTTGACTGAGTGAAGGGAAACACTTTAAAGACAGTATTAACCTCTGATGCACTTGAAGGCTATAAGAAGGCTCAATGGCTTCTGTCAGCCTGGGTGCTGTGGTCTTTTCCTAATCCAGTTATATCTTAAGGTAATAAGCAAGGGATTACCAGGAAAGTACTTAATTTCTTCCATAATATATTCCTTTACATTCGTAACTTAAGAAATGATACAGAATGGCAATTGTACATTGTAATAATGGTGGAAGTGTTTCATGGCTACATAGCTATTTAAGCACATTACTCAGTAACTACATGTTTGCTAGGAATGTATATCACAACAATAGGTGTATACTATTTAGAGTAAATGATGTTTGTGGTGAAGACACTTTTGTTTTCATACCACTACTGGGCTTCTTGGCTGTGGCCTGACATTTCAGTACTAAGAAATGGCCAGTATTTAAATATTGGATCATGGACACACATGGTTTCAGCTCAGTTATGTTTGCTGCTCCCCACAACTGGAACCTGGTGAGTTGTTCACCTTGAACTTCTTGCAACGGAAATTTGTTCTTTTAGGTTTAAAAGGGCTGGGAAATACATAATAAATATATGAAAACCTGTTATTATTTAATAGTTGGTGATATTGTTATGGGGAAGTTTGAATTTTATGTTATTTCTGGTAAGCATTCATTTTTTTCAGAATGACTAGACTTTGAGTCAGATGATGACTATTTAGATATATTGCTGTGTGACTCTGCCTGACTATTGCTAACCTCTGTCTGCATTTGACTATTACTGATCTCTGTCTGCATTTGATTTTGGACTGGAGTTATTCATTTAAGATTTGGTTACTTGAATTTTTTTATCTTTACCCTTATATTGCATTTTGTTTTGTTTTAATTTTTTTGTTCTTTTTTGGAGTTTTAAGAGGTCTTGACTAGGGTCAGATAGAAAATAATTATTTTGCAGACAGAGAAAACAATCCAGTTAATCAGTGGGAGGAGCTGAGAAATAGCATTCATCATTTAACAAGTATTTAGTGGCATCTTTATTAACTGTAGTGCTGTGTGATCTGCTGTTCTCTGCCTGACTATTGCTGATCTCTTGTCTGCTATTTAAGTGTTGTAGTTGTGCAATGCTTGGTTCATAACCTAAGACTTACATTTCCGTGTCTGCATTTGATTTTGGACTGGAGTTATTCATTTAAGGTTTGGTTACTTCCATTTTTTTATCTTTACTCATATTACATTTTGTTTTGTTTTAGTCTTTTGTTCTTTTTAGAGTTTTAAGAGGTCTTGGTTAGGGTCAATTAGATAATAACTATTTTGCAGAAAGTGAATAACATCCAGCTAATTAGCGGGAGGTGCTGAAAAATAGCACTCCTCATTTAAGTACAAGTATTTAATGGCATATTTATTTTGCTGTAGTGCTGTGTGACTTGGTGTTCTCTGTCTAACTATTGCTGTTCTCTGTCTGCAGTTGATTTTTCCCTCCCGCGTGCCCTACTCCTGTTGTGATTTTAAATGTTGTGGCTTTTGAGTTGCCCTCCCTAGCCACAAATCTGACTTTGGGCAATCCTCACAATCTTATCTCCTCAGCTCATTCTACTGAACACTGAGAGATCAACTGGGAAGGCCCTCAGTCTCTCAAGCTTGAATTACCTTCTGTTTCCTATCTTTCCCCTCACTAAACAAATTGCACTTTATTCAGCTGTTTTACTGTATTTGTACTTATTCCCACTTTATTTAACCTTTTGTAGCATATTCTTAAAGTGTTCCATTGCATTTAATCTGCTCTATTTATTATTGCTTGTTAGTAGCCCGATTATATTGCAACTGCTATTTTAAGCCTCTTAATTCTGATTTAAGCACTTGAGCTCTAAATTAGTTATCTTACATTAGGAAGGTTTGTAATCTACACTCTTATGGCAGCAGCGGTAGCTTACACCCTTCTAAGGTGGGACTTGTTGGTTGAAGGCGTATTGTGTCTGTTATTCTGAAAATGTCTTTGTTCCATTTTAAGCAGTTGGGCTCCAAACCAGGTTTGTGGCCCACACTCTTGTAGAAGAGGAGGGTAGCCTCCAGCCTTTCAAGCTGGGAACTGCTGGTGAAGGCTTGTTGTGCATGTTATTATAAGTATCTTTGTTCTGGTTTAAGCACTTAGGCTCCAAACCAGTTATTTTACATTAGGAAGGATTGAGGTCTATACTCTCGTGGCAGGAGAAAATAGCCTATTCCCTTATGAGTTGGAAATTGCTGTTGTAAGTCTTATTATGCCTTTATTTGATTGGATAGAGGGCTAGCTTGTTTGAAATTTATATCACTGTGCCTGAGACATTTGGCGATGTTTGGTGACCAAGCTACTTGAGAAGAAGACTGTTGTTTGTTTCTGCTAAACTCTACAAAAGCTAAGACTTTCATTACCATATTCACAGTTTCAGTGCTTATTTTTCACTGCATTCAGTGCTTCTGTGTTGAATATGGGCAGTGCAGTGGTGCAGCAGATAGCATTGTCACCTCACAGCAAGAGGTGCTCCAGTTAACTTCTCAGATGGGGTTCCTTCTGTGTGGAGTCTACATGTCCTCCCTGCGTTCATGTAGGTTTCCTCTGGGTGCTCCAGTTTCCTCCTGGAATCTAAAGACACTTGTCTGGAGCATTTCTCCCTGGGCCTTCACTGAAAATGGGCACTGTCTCAGTCAGACTTTCCTGGTAAACAAATGTTAAATAAATAAATAAATAAATAAAACTATCTACACTTTTTGACCTTTATTACAGTCTTTAGTTAGAACTGCCTTGGTTCCACTTTAGTGATAGTACAGGGGACCTGAGTCAGTTTTTCGCACAGGATTGTGTAAAGGAAAGAAGAGTGTGCTGTTTTTAATTCGCCACAGGGCCCTGAATCCTCAATGTCCAAGGCAAAAAACACAGCTTCTATGGGACCAGATGGCATCCACTGCTGTCTTCTAAACAGGTTAAAACATGAACTAGCAACACCATTAAGTACCCTTTTCAGTCACAATCTAACCACAGGCTTTGTTCCTGCAAAATGGAGAATAGCAACAGTTATTCCCCTCCACAAAGGTGAGCTAGCAACAGCCCCGGGCAATTACAGATCCATAACCTTGACCAGCTTCATCTGTAAGGCCATGAAATGTATAATAATGAGCCTCATAAATAAAGACATAGGAGACACCCAAACCCTTGATCTTACCCAATTTGACTTCATCAAGGGCAGATCCTGCCTATTAAATCTGGTGGATTTCTTTGAAAATGATTCCAGGGCCATTGATGAGGGCAAATCTATGCACACGGTGGGTCCCCTTCAGATAGTTGAACTTTTAAAAGCTTGACTTTCATATGGCCGAGACCATATGATCGAGCTTTTAAAAGCTTGACGGTCTCAATGGAGATCTCCATACAGCACGGAACAGGAAGATTTCCTGTTTCCGCAATGTAGTGCGATCTTGGAGTTGGTATATTTAAGTAGGGGGGTATGGGGGGCATAACCCCCCCCACCCACTAGACACATTTAGTTTTTCTTTTGTTTGTTTATTTATTTATTTTTTTACATGGTCGATGTTTCAAATGTTGGATCATATGGTCTCGGACATATGAAAATCGAACATTTGAGATGTCGATCATGTAAAGTAAACCCCACACAGCATACCTCAACTTGGCAAAGGCTTTTGGCACAATCCCACACTCAAGCATTACCAATAAACTTAACAAACTGAATGTAAATCCCCTTGTTGTAAGATGGGTTGCCAACTGGCTCACAAACCACACACACACACACACACACATACACACACACACACACACACACACACACACACACACACACACACACACACACACACACACACACAGAAACACAGAAACACACACACACACACACACACACACACACACTATCAAAGTGGGTGACTCTACGTTAACCAGCAGACCTGTTACCAGTGGGGTGCCACAGGGGTCAGTGCTGGGCCTCCTACTGTTTGGCATATACTTCTCAGAAGTTCAGGACAAAACTAAGGGATTGTGGCTTACCAACTTTGCAGACAGCTACAAACTGGGTGCAATTACTGAATCCCCAAATGATGTCAAAATACTTCAGGAGGGTCTTACGCATACTAAAGACTGGTGTCTTAGTCACGTTCTCAAACTAAATGCAAAGAAATGTATCATCATTCCTTTTGGCACAAACAATGTCCCTTCACACTATCAAATCAACAACAATACCCTAAAGTACCCATGAAGTGGTAAGGGACTTGGGATCACAAGTCTACTGTGACCTTAACATCAACCACCATGTGTCTACTGTAGTAAGGAAGGCTTTCTAAATAGTACACTTGATTAGTAAAGGGATCATCTTGAGAGCAAAAGAAGTTATAGCTCCTGTATACTCGGCAATAATGCAGCTCATAATTGAGTATAACTCCCCATTCGGCATATACCATACAAAGCAGCTGCAACAATTGGAGAGACATCAGAGGTTTCTAATAAAAAAGATCAAGGGACTCCAACACATGCTGTACACAGGCAGCTAAAGTCCTTGTCACTTTTCTCTGTATCATATATAAACTTCTGAGGGGATACATGGCTGGCCTACAGAACAATCTCAGACCCAAACCTAATAAACTTGCTGCATATCCGTAAATCAAATGGGATAGGACTAGCCATTCCAGGGTCCTAAATGTGGCCAGTGACTTAAATAGGACATGCTGGAGGGGACAGATTTATCTCTCAGCAAGCAACTGCTGCATCTTTGTAACAGGCTACCAATTCATGCAAAACAGAGAACCTCTATGACAATGTTCAAGAGGAACCTGGACGAGTGGATGGGGCCCCATAAATTCTTACTGAGGATAGCATCCACAACCCTCCTGGATATGGGCATTCATTACTAAAAGCAGTCTTGGGTATTGACTGGAATTTCTATGGTATTACATTGGGATGAAATGGCTAGGCTTGAAATGACCTCTGGGTCACCTCCAGGTCAATAGCCTAGTAATTTCCTATGATCCTGTGATCCTAAGACTTACATCTCAACTATCCAGATTTTCTCAGCGTATACATTTTTGGCTCATATTTTTTGGTATATTCTTCATAAACTTTGCAGTTTTCTGGCAACTCATTGAAAAATGGAGTCATTAAACAATGAGAAATATTTGACTTTGTCTTCCTATCCTTCAGAAATCACATAATAACAGAAAACATGTTATTCTAGCAACTTTCTAAGTTTATAAGAGCAATGTTTAAAATTTGTCCATATTTTTAGGCCTTTGTCCCCCTTTAGTTTTGGCTTTGTCCATATTTCTTGCACCAAGAGGTTACAAGGTATGATCTGAGAGGAGGTTTGGTGCAATGGTTGCTTTCCTGCCTTTGTTATTAGAGGTCCCTGCTTTAGTTCTGGAATGTTGTGGTTTTAAAGATGGAAAATGGGTGAGTTTTATTTGTGGGAAGCCAGCTAGGATAGTGAAGGCCAGTAGTGCCATAAGCTCAGGGCAATCAATAAGTCTCTGAAATGAGAAGAGTGACATCCAGACAAGTGGATGGGAGCCATGAGTGGCAGACCAAAGGTGTCTACTCCGAAGAAAGAGAAGGACCAGTTAGGACATGAGCCCCAACCCTGTTGGACTTTTTGCAATGGAATATGTGCTTATCCATCTTGCAGGTGTGTTCATGTTTCTATTCACTGAGGTGGTTGTGGGCACTCAGTACTTAAATGCTGGTCTAAGGATAAGTTCAAAGGTTGGAGACATAATACATCTCCTGATGTTAAGCCATGGGGTGCTTCAGCAAGCATTTCAGTGAGAAGGAGGCCTTTCTTTCATGGCTATAAAGAACCAAGCTCCTTTGTGGTTCTAAGTAAGCAGTTATGTACCCATACACTGGATAAGCCTGCTTATTAAAAGCCTATCCAAATCAACTTGTTGTCCAAGTGTTATTACATGATTTTATCTCAAGGTTCTCTATCAAATCAGGCATGTTCACCAAAAGGGACATTTCTGAGAAACTTAGGCCAGTTCAAGAAAGGGAGAGAGTGGTGGAGGACCCTTAGGACATTGAGATACATGAGGTTAGAGCTGCAGGCTTTATTCCAGTTTCTCCTTTCATGATTAATTTAGAATCTCTCCATTGTGCCTGAGGCCAAAAAATGGAGACAAAAAGTTTCATTTAATTCTCCATCTTTCTTTTCCTCAAGGGCCATCTGTGAATGACTGCAAAACAAAGAATGAGGCTACATTGCAGTATGCTTACTGGGATGATGCAATACAGATAATTTGGGAATTTATTATCATTGTCTGAAAAAAGCTGGATGCTGAGTCCATGTTTTACTTGCTTTGAATCAGGGACCTGGATTGACCTTAGCTTGGTATGGAGTTTGGTGGATCTTTTTACATTGATATGGCCATGTCCACGGGCTGTGCTGCGATGTGTGCTACCTTCAAAAAGTTTAGCACAGCATTACAGTGGTGCTGGCAGCAGCAACCTCTCAGACAGTGGGCTGCATTCTATCTTAATGATTATTTGGGTGTGGGGGAAGAGGATCAGAGACTTGGGAAGGCTTAGATAAATTCCTGGAATTGTGCCAGTAATTGGGGGTCCCTTTGTCAAGGCAAAAATATGGAAAGTCCAAATAAGTCTTGTCGCTCATGTAGTCAGGATGTAATAGATGAGTCTTTGTGGGTTCTGTTCAAGCAGCTTTGTTATGTACAAACACATTCCAGTTATAGTTATTAACTTCATCTTAGGTAATTTATATACAGACTAACTACATTCATTATCACATCTTACTCTCTGGTTGCACTTTCAAAATGACACTAGGTACAACACGTGCCCACTATGTGTACGTAAATCAGTTGCTATGCTTCTTAAAGGCACATCACACACTGTGGTCTACATCCTCCCTCTTTGAGAATTAGATCATGTGATGCAGAGAATATCAGTTGACATGCAAATAATACAGATAGGTGTTTTTGGCCATGCATAATACAGGACTATGTATATGTATACAGTTATGTCCAAGTCGCCATGACTCTTACAGCCGGTCTGGATGAGCGACCAAATCGTGTTATATAAAACTGAGAATTAGACTTAGCAACTAGAACTGACTCTTCTGAATGTTCAACCTTAGGAATATTGGGAACATCCTCAGGAATGGAATCAGAAGGTAGGATATATTCTAGAACAGGAACATTGTCTGGATTGCTCTGAGATCTAGAGTCTGTATCCCAGGAACAATGTTGCAATAACAATTCTGATACAGGAAAGAGATGTCTGCAATTTCTCCTATGCTCCATATCCTCAGATTCTAAGAAGCAGGATCTCAGCTCAGTACATATATTTGTTACTTGACCAATCCGGTCAAAACCTTTTGCCGTTTGTATCCTCACTGTCTCTTCTTCTTTCAATGAACTAAGAAATCTGCTCAATTTATCATAACTGGACTTCTGGATAGAATGCTTCATGAATCCTTGGGCTCTGATGGTTCTGTTTTTAGCATTAGGCCTCAATAAACTGGAATTAATAGGCGATGTTCTGGTTTGCCTGGATAGAAGTCTCTGAGCAGGCGAGCTAAGTATATGATCACAGGGTATGTTTCTGAGATAAAGTAAATTCAAAAAGACATCGGTATTGTCACACTTTGACCTTTCAGGTAATTGCTTTGTACTCTGCACTGCACATTCAGCTAGTCCATTTGACTATGGATATTGTGGACTACTAGTAACATACAAAGTCCCATTCTCTTGCAAATTTCTGAAACAACTGACTAGTAAATTGAGTACCATTGTCAGAAATAGCTTAGTGTGGACTACCGTGGACTGAGAAATGACGTGTGAACTTAGTAATAACAGTAGTGGATGTTAGATTAGGTAGTAAATCAATATCAAATCAGTTCAAATAAGAGTCTAACAATACTTAGTAATGCTGATTGTTCGCTCAAGTATGTCAGTATTAACTGTTGCCCAAGGTAGTTCAGGAACTTGACTTAGCTGAAGTGGTTCTCTTTGCAAATGTGGTTTAGTGCTATTGCATACTGAACAAGAAGAAAGTACTTTATCAATGTCTTTCACTAGTGAAGGCCAAAATACTAGTTCTCTCACCCTTCCTTTGGTAGAGTCAGAACCTTTGTGACCATGATGCAAAATCTGGATATATTCATGTTGTAAGGAAAGAGGAACAATAGTTTTAGGACCTTTGAAAATAATGCCATCTTCCATTAGCATTTCATCTCTGTAAGGAAAATAGCTTTACACTTCAGGTGGTATACTAGATTGCTTTGACAGCCATCCAACATTAATATAGTGGTTTAACCTTTGCAAAATTGGATCAGTCTTTGTATGATCTCTTAGCTCATCAAGTCTCGTGGTAAAAAATTATACACTGCCATTACATCAAAGTCAAAATTCTCATTGTCAGGCTGTTCCATTGTATTTCTGAGCAATCTGGATAAGGCATCAGCCAGATAATGAAGGCTGTCTTTTGTACAGATCATTTGAAGTTGTACTTTTGCAATTTGAGCATCATTCTTTGTAATCTCCCTGGAGCTGAATGCATAGACTTCTTTAGAATAGTAACTAGAAGTTGGTGATCAGTTTCAATCTGAATAGCTCGACCATAGATATAATCATGATACTTTGAACATGCAAATACTATTGACAAAAGTTCTTTCTCAATTTGAGCATACTGCATCTCAGATTGGGTAGGTGTTCTAGATGCATAGATTACTGGTCTGCCTTCCTAAAGAATAACTGTGCCAAGACGAAATTTTGAAGAATCACAGGAAAGAGTTTACTGACATCATAGTATCTTAATGTAGGTGGGGTGGCACTTTTCTGCTTAAGGTCTTCAAATGCCTTCTGGTGCTGTTCCAACACCATCCAACATTTTTGCATGTAAGCTCTCTTAAAGGTGCTGTCAACTCACTGAACTCTGGTATGAACTTTCATAGATAGTTGACCATGCCAAGGAAACATTGCAGAATTTTAATATCATCTGGTGCTGATATCTCAAGAATAGTTGCTTGCTTAGACGGGTCTGGTCTTAAGCCAGTGCTGGTAAATAAATTACCTACATGTGTAACTTTCTGGTAGCCTGAGTTTGCACTTTAGAGGATTAGGCTTTAAGTTCACTTCATGTGGTCTATCTACAATTCTCTTAAGGTTTCTGCCATGCTCTGCTTCACCACTGCCTCCAAGCAATAAATCATCTACTATTATGGCACAAGGATAACATGAAAAAATTTGCTCCGTTGCACACTGGAAGACTTCACTTGCAGAATTTATTCCAAATGGCATCTTCAGGAATCTATATCTGCCAAATTGGGTACCAAAAGTGGTCAGTAATGAGGATTTGCGATCAAGCAGCACTTGCCAAAATGAACTCTTTGCATCCAAGACAAAAAAAACAGTGGCTTTCAGTATTAGGGCTGTGACCTCATTGACTGCACACATTGGATGATACGGTCTTTCTAATCCTTTGTTCAAATCTCTTGTGTCAATACATATTCTGATTTTGTCTAAGCCTTTCTTGTGGGCTACTACCATGGAAACACCCATTCAGTTGGTTCTGTAATTGGACAAATCACACCTTGCTGCACCATTTTATCCAACTGAGCTGTAAATTTATCGTGAATAGCTTTTGGTACTTTTCTCATTGGTCTGACTACTGGACTGACCTCTGGGTCTAACTTCATAGAATACACAACTGGAAGTTTGCCTAACTTTTCATTGAAAACATCAGCATACTCTGAGAAAATGGCTTCAGAAAAATTGAAAATAGGACATGTGCGTATATGATGAACTTCTTTGGTAAAAGAATGTAGATTCATTCTCAAACTGTATTTGATACCGAGTAAAGACTGCACAGGTCTTTGAACTACATAGAATTAGAAGCTGTGACAGTTCTTTGCCATATAACATGAAATCACAATTGGGCCTTCAGTTTGAATTTCTTCACTTCCGTAAGCAACAAATTTCACACAGCTAGCCACGTTGAATTGCTTGTTAGTTCTCACCTTAGCAAATGTGTCTGCTGATATAACATTACACTTTGAACCAGTGTCTACTTTGAGCTTGGTGGATTTACCATTGATCTGGACTGTACAACATACTTCGTTCTTTGCCAACAAATTTACTGCATCGAACCTTTCACCAATTACTGATACACCATCAACATAGAAATTAGACTGCAGCAATTCTACTCGATCAATTTGCTTTTTTGAGTCATGCTTCTTTATAACCATGTGAGGTTTATTTGATTTGCAAAAATTTTGAAAATGGTTAAATTTTTTTACACTTGTAGCATTGCTGACCAAATGCTAAGCATTTTTCTCTTTTAGATTCATGGTTGGCACCACGATTGCAACAGTTAACAATAAAGCTGGATTTGGGTTTTGTTGACTCATGCTTGTGCTGTACTGAGCATTCTCCTTTCTTAGAACTTGCTGGAAAACTATGTGGTTTCACTGGTGAATCATCAGGGGCTGTGGCTGCCATGTGCTTAGGCCTGCTTCTGTTTGCCACGTGTTGCATACTATCTACATTTTCTCTGGAGCCTGCTGAAATCATGCTCTTGTCACGTGCAAGCATACTTTGTGACCTTCTGTAACTTCATGGATTTGACAAATCTCAATGGCTTTACTCAACATTAAATCACTGTCACGAAGCAAAATCTTTCTCACAGCAGCACTATTAATACCACAAATAAGGCTGTCCTTTATTAACTCATCTTTTAAGTCACCAAACCAACACATTTTAGCTTTGTTTTTCAGGTCAATAATATAAGCTGCAAATATTTCCCCTGGTTTGTGATCACTTGTGTAAAACAAATGCCTCTCTAATGTAATATTTGTCTGAGGGTTGCAGAGTTCTCTGAATTTGCACTTTAATCACTCAGGGTCTTCCCTTGATTCAGCATGTACAATAATATGATGATTTTCACCTTCTCCCTCATATACTGCTGGTGCATACACAAATGAACGTATACTTTCAATGGTCTTTGACCCAGCTAGGTTTAGCAAAATGAATGTTCTGGTGCATGCATCTTTGTCAGAATAAGCTGCTTGTATAAAAATATTGTACTCTTGCTCAAATATTCTCCAGTTCTCTGCAATATTCTGATCAAAGACAAGTGGTGACGACTTTTGAAATCCATCTGCCATATTAACACATACCAGTGAAGGGTTTTGCAAATATGCACAAATACACACACATACACATAAGCCATAAATTTATGCCAGTATTTGTAACTTTGCTCAATGGCACAACAAGCCTTTGAATAACTGAACTTTGTTAAATAAGTCTCTTGGGCACTGTAACACTCTCAAGATTGTCGTATATCAAAAGTAATATATCATCATTTTAAGAAACATTTCAAATAACTGAACTATGTGAATAAACTGGGCAGAAGAAGCTCAGAGTTAGAAACATTTTGAAGTAACTGCAATTCATGAATAAACAGTACATGGCACACTGAAACTTTTCCAAAACTGCAGTAGTTTGCTAAATAAGTATTTACAGCGCAAGACACACTTTTTAATGGAGGTATTTTGTGAATAGATACATCTAGCACAAGAAACTTTTTGAAATGGCTGTACTTTGACTGTACTTTATGAAATAGTTGCACTTTGCACACAGATAAACTCTTCGGAATAAATGAGCTGTAATAAGCACACACTGTAAGCACTTTTACACACTTTGAGACACTTTGAGATACTGTAGTTATGCCCTGAATACAATATGGTCATATTTATGCCGAAACACAGCACTTTGCCAAAAATATGCAGTCACCTTTCTTTATTTATGCTTAATATGCCCTTTCTACCCTTGTTATATTCGTTTTGCTTGTTTAATCTCTTTTCATGCCCAGTGTACTTTTCTTGTGCTCATTTTACTCTAAACATGCCTGTTTGGCTTTAAACACATTTGCTTCACTTTAAACATACTTGTTTTACTTTAAACATACTCATTTTGCTTTGAACATACTCGTTTTGTCAAATATCTTAATCTTAAACATTTTGCTTAATTAATAAACCTTTTGTGACTCTCGCTTGTTTAATAATGCGGTTTGTGCTTTTGTAATGCTCTGTTTTATCTTTTTTATAAAGCAAACTGTGCAAATTTTCATTATCTTTGGCTCTTTTCTGGCTTTTTTTCATGCTTGTTTCTCTTAGTTTACCTTCACTGTTGTCTCTCCACCACATGGCTCCAAATATCAATCTCTGGAATCCCGGTTCTGATACCAATTCACTCATCTAGTCAGAATGTAATAGACAAGTCTATGTGGATTCAGTTCAAGCAGCTTTATTATGTACAAACACATCACTGTAGAAGCTTATTAACTTTAACTTAGGTAAAACTTATATACAAACTAGCCACATTCATTTTCACATGGTTTACTCTCTGGCTGCACTTTCAAAATGGCACAAGGTACAACATGTACACACTATTTATATATGCACATTCATCACTTACTATACTTCTTAAAGACACATCACACAATGTGCTCTACAAGTCCTTATTTTTCTGAGGTCTGAAATTTGATGTGGTATGCTTCTCAGTCAGATTGCTGCTGGTTAAATTGTTATCACTTGAGGGCAGCGATTGGTGACTTTCTGTCTAATAGAAAAGAGTTAGAGCAGTTGTAGAGCTATTAGGTCTCTTCAGTTGTGGTTACAGGGTGGTGGATCTGGAGGGGGCTTTGACTAAGCTGCTACATGGTGGATGTCAGAAACAACATATTGCTAGGATATTAAGACACATGGAAGCAGACTTGCACTTGTGGTCGATTTTTAGATGAACTATAATAGGTTGTCCTTTTGGCATTATGGCAAGGTAATAACAGACAACTTGCAGTTGTTTACAGACTTACTGGGAGAGGTATGGCATGAGGTGATGGTTTTCTGTGCCTTGATCTTCACTGTTCTCATCAGAGAGGAAAAAGGTCATCGCAGTTTTGGATCTAATGTCTCTTGGGATAGCAGCCGTGGTCTGGCAGGACAGAATGCCGAATAAGAAAATCTTGTTTCGGTCAGGGAACTAGGCAGTGGCACAAGTTTTGATTAAAAAAATCCACCAGATCCATTTGGGTGCAGTCTCTTTTGAGGTTACTAGTCCTTCAAAGTTTACATATCAATCTGTCCTTCTCTGCTAAATACTTGCCTGGTGCTTGTAATGCATTAGTTGACAGCCTTTCTCATTTGCAGATTTAGAGATATTGTCAGATGGCTCCAGAAGTGCAAGACTCAACACAAATATTCCAGAGAACCTGTAGTAGATTGATGAGGGGTAGTCAATTTTCTTGGGCAGAATCCTTTGGCCACCATTACCAAATGAACATATGGGACAGCTATTCTCTCTTTCTGGTCATTCTGGAGGAGCCTTCCACAAGAAGGAGAGCTTAGTCATTGCAACTGGTAGTCCATTGTATAGTCCTATATTCAGCTACAAAAAAGGCTTCCAGAACAATCAGTGTGCATTTAGCAGCTCTTAAGTTAGTTCACTAGTTTACTGGATGTTTCTAAATACTGGATATTAGGCAGATTGTTGAAGGGCTAGGATAGGCTCTGTGGAATGCTAGCTGATGCCTGGCAATCCACCAGGAAAATTCTGTTGCAAACTATTTTGGCAGTATCCCTTTGGTGGTGCTTGATTATCGCATCTGAGTTCTTTTAGGCTGTGTTGTTTATATGGTTACATGTGGGAGCTTTTTGCATTTTGTGAACTTTTGGGATCATTGACTTAGATTCAGTTGTCTACTGGTGTGGATTGCTAGGAGAAAACTGACCAGGCTGAGCTGGATCATCAGTTGATCATGGACAGAGCTTCAACTCCTTTAATTTGCTCTCAAAGTTGATTATCACTCTTAGGCAGTTTTCTTATTCCTGTGCATGTGACAGTTTAATCTTAGCCTTTCCAGACATAGCACTTATGGTACCCAAAGATTTGAATATTTGATTATATACAGCTTTGGCCACCCTAGGCCTTTAAAGCACTGGCTATTCATCCCATTCTTTTCACATAGGTCAAGCTATATATATTTAGCTAGAGATGGCCATTCCATGGATGTAATTAAAAAAATGAGGCAGGTGGTCCTCTAGAGCCTTTCTTGGTTATATCAGTTGGGTTTATAGTTTAAGTTGGGAATATTGTTTGCCACTACATCTGATGCTTGCTACTTTCCTTTCAAGTCTTCTACAGATTTTGATCTTGACCATTCAGATATTTGGTGGGAAGACAACAAAGGGAAGTTTCAAAGCAGAAGCTTACTGCTGGAACTGAATGCCTACATCTGAGATGTTATTTGGAAACATTTTGGTGGAATGATTTGAGACCAGATGTTACCACTAGTTCATTTCTGAATTAGGTCAGCTGTAGGCCATTATAATTCCCTTGGGGATAATGATGTAGGTAAAATGCCAACATGTTGGCTTTTGTCTAGGATATAGAGGAACCCACTAATTTTCTAGCATTTTTTAAGTGGCCGTGTAGTTGCTTGGTTAGAGGTGGTGCCTAGACTGTCTTTGGGATTAGTTGGTAATTTGTCCACCTTAGAGATGGTCCAAAAAATTTCAAACCATTGAGTGGCCAAGACTTCTATTCAGTTGGGCTTTTGGTTATTGAACAGTGGGAGTTTACAGACAAAGACCCCATTTGGTACTTGGACTCCCCTCTGGGATATAGTGTGGGAATAGTTCAATTTGAATTTAGCTTCTTTTTAAAAGTCTCTGCAAACTCATACCAGGCCTCCTTTTATTAATGAGTGTGGTACAGCAGCAGCTCACCCGCATTTTGTTGAAGGTATGGTTTGTCAACAAATGATAAGGGTACTATATAATGCCAAACATACGGATAGCTGAACTGCCAAAATGTTGATGGTATATTTTGTTGAGACAGTGAGTAGGGTTTGGAGGGGGTGAGAGGGCTTGTGAGAGTGTTTGAGTTTAGGATTAGGATATTAGATTATCTAGAGGTGAGGGGATAGGTTTGTCCGTTTGTGTGTGAGTGTGTGTGTGTGTGTGTGTGTGTATTTTAGGGATAGGGCTGGGATTAGGTCAGGGGAGAGATATTGTGTTCATAGTGTAATGTTTGTGCGTGTTTGTGTGTCAGAGTCTGTTTTCTGTAGTAGCAGTGTTACGTAAAGTTTTTTTTTTAAAGTTAATATGTAGGCTTAGGTTTGGGGGCTGGATTTAGGCTAGGGTTACCACCCACTACTAAGGTGGGTGGGGGTGAGAACAAAGGAAAAATACCAGGAGAAAAGTTGCGAGATGGAGGTGGAGAAAGGTCAATGGGGTAGGCAAGAATAGGAAGGATAATGAGAAGTGAACCAAAGTGTTGAGATGGAGAAAGGAGTAAAGATGGGAGTCAAGAATACTAACATTCTAGGAGGAAAACTCATGGAGTATGAAACAGTTACTACAGATAATGACATTGATGCTAGAATCAGAATTTATTAATAAGGAGCTGATGCAAACACAGTAACAAAAGCACCAGAAAAAGTAATAAAGAAGGCCTAAATACAACAAAATATACTTACAATAAGAACAGCATGAATTGCTTATAGCTAAATCAGTCCTGGAAGTTCTGCTAGGCCTTTTGTGAAGTAGTAAGCTCTTAAAGAGCATTTCAAAGGTATCTGTAGGGGAACAGAGCTCCTTTTAACTTTCAAGGCCTGTGATAAAGATGACACCTAATAACAAAAAGCATGAAAGTCAATGTTTCAAGCTTAAATCCGATGACAATCTTCCAAAGTGATCAGAACAACTGACAAGGAAATGAGCAACCCCTTAGGGGTAGAAGGAGCCTAGATTATTAAGAACAAGGTGCCAAATTACAAGTACTTTAGTGGTGATCTTTAAACAAGCAAACGTCAATGCAAACTGCAGAATAGGAGTAATATGATGATATCCGGGGGGTGGGGGTAGGGAGGCATGCATGTTTTTAAAAACCTGGCTGAGCAAAGCTAAAGATCCTCTAGGTCAATAGAAGGCAGCCCCAGCTAAAGTACATTACAACAATTCGGCCACAGAGAAACCAGTGCAACAACCCTTGCAGATAAACTATCTTATGGTACAAGTTACATCCTTCAGGGTTTACCCTCCAGTTGATGAATATTTAGGTAATCATGTTCCCTTTCTTTAAAAACAGGTGGTTGAACTCGTGCTTTTTTTCTAGACCCTAAGAGTAATTCCTTAGATGAAGCTCAGTGCTTTCTAGAGAACACTTTGGTTGAATCATCTTTTATACTATTTTAGAGAGGACCTTTTCGTCCCCGTGGGATCATTATTATCTGAGATTCCTGTGCTGTACTCTGTAATTGAATACATATGCTTGAAGTAGTTATTCAGTTTTGAATCTGAATGCACTAGGCATGGTGAAATTGCTGTTTATCATACACCACTCTGCACCTTAATGGGGAGTTTCTCCTGTCTCCACAGTTGTGTAGAAATGGAGCCAGAATGTAAAAATTTGGAAGCTTGCAAAAGCACTTATTATAATCTTATTAGGTAGGACTTTGATGAGCACAATTTTTGATCAGCTGTGACTGACAATCTGTTTTGGACAGATTATTTTTCAACTACTCATAGAGGCAGAGCATTCGTATTGCAGTGATATTTGTGAGATGATGGTAGGTAGGTACTATTGGCACTCAGTGTCTGCATGTCACCTGGTTACGGAGGATATTCAGAGAAAAGATCACTGCAGCCCTTCTAGGAGTTTGCTGGTGAGCTCCAATACCTCTATGGTGAGAATAAGCAATTCACAGACATGAAAGAGCTGCACTGAGCAAAGGCCAATTACCAACTTGTTTGCATGTCTCTAAATCAAACATTTTGCAACAAGAGTTTCACTAGTGTAGGCACCTACAGACACACGCATGCACATTGTGCCCACATACATATTCACATAGACACCAGGACACTTTCTCACACAACACACATAACCCCTATAATATCTCACTCATACCAATTCACACACACACATGCACACGCAGACACACACACACACACACACACACACACACACACACACACACATAGCCTCACAGTACTTATCTGCTGAAGTGCCAACAATCTGCTTCTGCATATGACAGCTATGGCTATACATTGCAAAAATACTTTCTCATTTCATGTCTCCAAAACAGCACAATGGAGATTATCTTTTTATCAATCTACCATGCTATTTCAATTGTGCTGTACTACTCTGGTGCAGGTCACATGGCTATATTTCATGAGATGCACTCCCAGGACTGCCACATACTTTTGGCAATATTCAACAAGATTGCTATAACACTACTTGCAGCAGCTTTAATACTGCTATAGCACTACATCTGCTGTTGAATCCCTTCCTCATAATGCTGTGAGAAATTTTACTCAAAACAGAATTGTAAAATGTATTGTGTGTTTCTGAATACTGTCCCAAGAAATCTCACACCTTAGATAAAAATTCAGCCTACTTTAGCACATACTATAACGAAGAAATGGTTTACCTCCAACATTTTAGAGTACTTGCAGAGGGTAGTCACAACAAATAAAAATGTACCCAATCCTTCCCAGGTGTTGTGAGGTTCTCTGGTACTCTGCACTGGGCCTGCTTTTTACCAGGCGTATGGACAAACAAATGTTTTGCAAGCAAGTTTGTGTTGATCATGAGTAATTCCAATACTCATATCGTTCCAATAAAAGATATTATATTGTGTCTGTGTTCCAGTTTCTTTGTATTTTCTGTTAGTGGACCAACAATAGCATTTCATCTTTTTTTATAATCCAAAGCTGAATAACCCAAAACTTCCTCTAAAACAAATGGAAATATCCCAGTTATCAGTGAGGACTTCACTATGAGGAAAACAACTGAATCAAGGAAGTTTAGGCAAGATAACACAAGAGTGGTTGGTCAGTGTTCATCCCACATGTTGTACTGTTTAAACTTGAAATCAAGCTCACAAACTGGGAATACTTGAAGCATTGCAGAACATTCCATTACCTGTCCAGATGGACCAGAAAGATACTCACTGAAAATGTCTTGGAAAACTTTTGCCTAATCAGGTTAACCTTTTTCATGAATAGCCAAAATGTATCATTGTGGCACAGGCAAAAAAATTCTCCCATTTGCCTAGACAGGTTGAATTGCACAGTGTGTCCACCAAGCAGAACATCAGAACTGGCTAGTTAGATGTGGCATTGATTCTTCTGGCAAGAACATTGCTTTATTGTAGAAGACCTTTGACTGGTACCACAAATACTGGTAATGTAGTTTTAAGCTTGAACCCCAAAAGGCCAGTTCTTCACAAGTGGTGCTCTAATTTTTGTCATTCCCTCCTGGGAACAGTCAATATCAAGACTCATACATTTCAGTGGAGTTATGTACACAAAAATATGTGCAAACAATATGTGCAAACAGACTGACAGCTATAAAAAGGCTGTGCTATAGGCTATCATAAATTGCTAAGGTTCATCTGCACTGCATCCTGAAAAGAACTTCTCTAGCAAATGAATCAGATCATTACTAAACTGAAGTATTTAAAGTTCTGGACTATTCAACCTCAAATTATCATATACTTTGGGGAGTAATCAACCTCAGGAAACTACTACATTGACAATACACCCATGACAGCTGACCTAGTTGTTCAGGGTTTGGAAACGTAAGTGGACATTTGCCTAACTTTTTGACCAACATGCATTCTATAATGTGCAACTTATAAAGAAAGGGTTTGCAACTAGATCAGGAAATGTCATTCTCAGCCTTTATTTAGCCCTCATTAGCCTCACCCAATCACTGAATATAATGCCCCCTTTGGCATGCACTTGCCTGGATGCTGGAATGCCCACAGAGATACTTATTGAAAGAATACAAGGCCTAAGCAATGTGTCTTACATAGACTGCCTCAAAGCCTTGTCACTATACAAGGATTTCTATAGATGTCTAAGAGTTGACCTTTTTTTTGGAATACAAGGCATCCTCCAACCAAGCACTGATGGACCTACTGCACATCAGCAAGTCCAATGACTTCAGAAATACTCAGTCAAGGTATCTAAACCTCTCCTGCAACATTAACTCAGTGATTTGGAGAGATAGGTATGTCTCATAGGGAATACTGCTGCTGTAGAACAGACTCCCCATCCACATAAACAAAGTTCATCCCTGTCCATATTTAAGCACAACTTGGATCTATGGATGGGGAACCAAAAATTTACCACAGGACTACTCCCTGTACTACTAACGGACAGAGAAATCTCCTAAATGCTTATCCCAAGCATGGGTCCCCTCAAATAATCTATGGTATGATCCCAGTAATCTCACTAAGGGTAGTATATAATTACCAATCATGTGATGGTTAAGGACATCAAATGGTACAGGTTGATTCAGACACCAAAAGGGAAATTAGCTAGGCTTTGAATGGCCAGCAAAGGCAGCTAGCCTAATAGTTATGTATGAACTCATAATACTGGGATATCTAAATTATACTGGTCAAGTTAATGGTCTGAGCATGAAACTGTTTACACCATTAACACACAGATGACTACACCAAGCTGAAAAGTTGAATCCAGTAAATTGTATTTAGTTCTGATCACAGCAGTGATCAAACATAACCTGAGCAAACTAGAATATATGGATAATAAATGGGATTTCTTTGGTAATGGCTTTTGCTTTACCATTGTCCTTGTTGCTTTGGGTGCATCAGTGCTAAGTCTATATGAAATCAAGTAACTCTTGTAGGAAAATCTTCACTTTACCTGGTGGATGGTAGGTGAGGTGATAATACATTTTGTATTTGCACCTATGAAGTATTTGGTATCCCTTCTATATAGCTAAGCTAATTGCAATGATATTATAAAACAAATAGGAACACCCCCCTTCCCCAACCCATGGCAGCAAATTACAGAGACACTGGGCTACTTTTGCTGCCAAATTTACACCTAAGTTGACATTTAACTGGGTCTTTGCAATGACTTCAAATTTAGCATTCATCAGCAGGGAGGAAAATCTACCCTGCTTGTTTAGTTAGTAAAGCACGGTTCCCATATATATGTATATATATATATGTATATATATATATATATATATATATATATATATATATATATATATCTATATAAATACCTTTTGATAAACAATAGGCTCCATGGTATCATCAGCAGACATGATGACTTCCTATATCCTGTTCATTTCAGTCCAGGGCTGCTGTGAATAACCATAATAGAAACTACAGTTTCTTACTTATACTCAGTTGAACTAGGCAGATTATGTTTGGTCCCCATTCCTTGATATCCCTAGATGTGACATTAATAAAAGGTGTGTTTAGGGCACTTTAAATGATGAAAAGCGTTCCTGTATAAATTCCCTATTAGACGTGACAGCTATGGGGGGGGGGTATGGCCAACATGCCAAGGAGTTAGCTGCACTTTCTTGATGGTCTGCCTGAAATTATTTTTTTCTGACAGGATTTTTCTATTTTAACTCAAAAAATGTTGAAGAATTTTTTCACAACTACTCATCTTGATATTGTGAACAACTTTATCAGAAGAAATTTTAATTTTATCAGTTATTTATCAACATATTTCCTGTCAGAAGTTCTGTCACTAGTTACAGACTAAAACAGCTGTGAGTCACTCGAAGACATCTCTACAAGACAGCACTATGAAAAAGGAACTTCAAACAATAATTACCAGCATTCAAGATATTTCTATGAAAATGGATAATTTAGAGAAGATTATGGAAACTATGAAGAAAGAAAGTAAAAAACAAACTGATGACTTAAAGGAAATTATTACTACTCACTCTGACCAAATAGCAGCTATATAGCAGCTATAGAAAAATCAGTAAATGAAATAGATGGCAGACAAATGGAAAATGATAACCAGATAAACTTTTCACTAAAACAAAATAATCAGTTACTAGAAAAGGTGGAAGACTTGGAGTGTAGATCCAGAAGAAACAACATTAGGATCTATGGAGTTCCAGAGAAAATGGAAGGAAATAATATGATCCTCATCCTAAATGATTGACTTCCAAAAATACTAAACCTCCCTGAAGCTTTATCTTTCTGAATCGAGAGAGCCCACAGGTCCCCTGTCATATACACCTGCATCAAAAAATTCAGCTGCTGTGAGATCCATCATCATAAAATTCCTATCTACACAAGACAAAGACTTAATACTAAGAGCTGCATGGTCAGGAAATCCAGTCCAAGTCGATGGGAAAAATATAAGATTTGACGATGATTACACTTCCACTGTGATCACATAGAGAAAAGTGTGTGTCCCACTTATTAAAGACTTAAAAAAAGCCAACATTAAAGCCCAAATTATGTTTCTGGCCAGAATCAAAATTACCCTTTTGGATGGTCAACAAATATTCATTTTTCTTGAAGAAGCATCAGCCTTTGTGAGGAAAAGCAACCTACTTGAGAAAGTAGAAGAAATGGACCTTTTTTGCCCAGTCTAAAAAGACAAGCTACTAATGGCAAAATAACTACAGTTGACAAATCTAGTAAGAAGCTTAAGGGGAAATAGTCTAAAAACCATCACTCCCACTACTTACTAACAAGGAATACTTCTGAAAACACAGGAAACAAATGAAACCATAAGGTACAAACTTTCTACTTATTTACTATATATATATATATATATCCTCAAGCTTACTTTCTTCTATATTACTTTTCTCTATTTCTCAGTCCTGCTCTCCTTTTTTTCCTTCCTTTATTTTTCATTCTTCTCCTTTATTTTGCATAATATTATATACAGTTTTTCTAAGTACTTTAATATAAACAAACTTGTTTAAATATTTATTTAAAAATGAGCTGCGGCATTATAAACACTTTGCAGCAAATATTTATTATACAGGCTTTGCATTACATCAAGTGCAACATATCATTGCTAGCCAGTGCTTATTGATATTTTTCTTTCCTATTCATTCACACTTTTCTGTTAATCTCACAGATGCAGTTAGTAACGGGTAATAGCCCTCAAATAACAACTTCTCACAATATACAAATGATACACACTACTTCCTTTTAAACTTATGACTATTAGCACACCATACACATCATATAAAGTTATAGTAAGATTTCTATACAATGTATGCATCTGTTATGACCATACAAACATTCCACACAGACTTTTGGCTCTATAAATCAACATGAGATAGAGAGCAGAAATGTCTTTATTTAATATGTAAATAGTGCTAATTTTACATTAAAAAGTCTGTTAAAACTGAGGGGAGTGGAAGGGGAAGGATGGCTTTAAAATGTACAGATTTACTGTTTAAAAAGAAGTATCTTAAACATCTTATTATATTATTTACTTAACTCTCTCTGTCTGCTTTTTTTTGCTATGCACGAGAGCCATACAACATTTTGAGCATAATCTACTTGTTTAAAAATACCTTTGTGCTGCATTCTGCTGCCGAAAATTCAAAAAGATTCAAAAGAACTCTTTCTCGAGACTAGAACACTTCCTGCTTTATTGTAAGCTGATTACATCACTGTAACAGCATGAATAGACATGCAGCATGACCTTTGACCTCTCAGCATGCTTAGATGATTTTATCTGATGAGAACAAGGAAGTTAATACCATAGAATCGCCGCCAATAAAAGGACTATCAATAAATGAAAGGACTTTATGTAAGTGCTAAATGCTGCATATTGTTATGGAAATTTTGTTTTGATGGTAAATGATATTTTGACCTTGTTAAAATGCATATTCAGTGTTTTAATCACTTGTAATAATGCAGTTATTTAAACAAGCATTTAACCGAAGCTTACAGATAGGTTTGCAGAATGGCTTTTATGTGTTCAGTTAATGAAAATATTTAACATACAGGAAGAGTTTTTTATTTGTCTGTTTTTCTCCTTTTCTTTTTATAACAATTATTGTGCTTTCTTCAGTTTAATTTACCTGTACCCCCAGTTTGATGAAAGTAAGATATGTATGCTTTTAAAAGACCAAGATTCTTATTTAATTACAATCTGTAAAAATGTACCAGTTCTCATAAATTTAAAGAAAGAGTTACTTACTAGTTTTTGGATACCTGTTTTGTTTTCTAGCTTTAATAACTAGCCTTTTTGAACATAGCAGACCAAGGTTCTTATTTAATTACAATCTGTAAAAAAGTACCAGTTCTCATAAATTTACAGATAGAGTTACTTACTAGTTTTTGGATACCTGTTTTGTTTTCTAGCTTTAATAACTAGCCTTTTTGAACATAGCTTATTCTAAGATATATATAGGTCAGTAATCATGAACTTTTGTATACATTTGTAGTTCATATGCATTGTTTACCTAGGTATACATAGGTATGGCCCTATATGACTGGCACACAATCACCATTATAATACGTACCTAGATATGTGCACTCATTCCATTTTGTTGTGATCACCCTTACGCATGCACTGAGAGGGTCTATATTACAATGTCAAAGTACAACAAGTTCGAACGTTGC
Organism: Protopterus annectens; assembly: GCF_019279795.1. Taxonomy (NCBI): domain Eukaryota; kingdom Metazoa; phylum Chordata; order Ceratodontiformes; family Protopteridae; genus Protopterus; species Protopterus annectens. The sequence goes on along the minus strand of NC_056725.1, from coordinate 1,152,921,621 downwards.
AATATCAAACCCTGAAGTCCGAAAGTGAAAAATAGCGAAGCCATGGGACATCAAATTTTTTCCTAGGGAAAAAAGTCAGTGGACCATTTTCGGGGCTTTGCTATTTCCTCCTCTGTGGTGCAAGCTCGGAGTTGATATACTTAAGTATAGGTTTAAGGTTAAGTTTTTTGTAACAGAACAGTGATTTTTTTCCCTGGGGAAAAAAAATCACTGTTCTGTGGTTTCGGTTTTCTTGGGTTTCGAACGTAATGGTTCAATATTACAACAGTCAAACATTTTTAAGTTTGCTGTTGTGATATAGACCCTACTGAGATATTTCTATTGATGACAGCAATTTTGCAACCTGTTACATTATGTTAGCATAACAGTATATATGGGTATGTGATATTCAAGCCTACTTTAGTTGTGTTTCTATAGCATTTGCTGCTTAACTGTTGCATATTACTGTGTTGTTGATGCCATTTGTACATATACATGTTTATAGTTGTCCCCAATACATTATGTACAGGTGTCAGCCATTAGTAATTTCTTCAATTGTTCTTTCCAGGACTTGTAATATCTGTTCTCATTAATTCACGGAGAGAGTTACTTATTAGTTTTTGGAAAGCTATTGTGTTCTCTAGTTTAATAGATGTACATTTATGTAATACTCAAAGAAGACAAGATGTTTACATTACAAAAGGTTATAGTCCCTTTAGTTATATTTTTCAGACAAAGTAGGCTTTCATTTCATATGGTTGCATGATTTGTTTCACACTCTCGCATGAGATACTTCCTTTGTGAAGTCTGTGTTTCCTGCTTCTGCTGGCATGAGATTCTGTCAGATACTTTAGTCTCTTCTCGCATCTCACAACATTAGTAAATGATCTTCTGATTCCACAGACTGCTAATAGATATAATTTTAGAGATTTATTTTACTTAACATCATCCCACTTTTCTAATGATAGAAAATAGTAACAACATATAGATGCAGGCTATTGAACCAAGTATGGATTTAAGTGATCTGCCTAACTTTATTGTTTATCTGAAATCTTAATGACTTTTATTTAAAATTGTTGACAGTTCTGTGTTTTTATTAAATATATCTGAAAAATATTTTAGACTTATAGCTAACCATAAGCTACCTAAATGCATTACTATTTTTCTACTTCTATAGTAATATACATAGGTCTTTTGTTTTAAGATAATTCTCAGATTTGATTGTACAAAGATAATTACTTTTAATATACATATTTACCACAAATAATCTGTTAACCTTAATCTCACACATTTTGATATTTTACTATTCAAGTCAGTAATAATTTTGAAGAGTAGCCCTTTATTTTTTTTATTTTTTTCTCTCTTCTTATTACATTCTGTACAGTTATTGTAATGGCATTAGCACAGAACGGATGAAGATTACTGTTCTTAGGTTCATAGGTTCATAGGTTCATAGGTTCATACTAGGCTATCTGCCCAAGGGCATTTATAAGCCTAGCCCATAGTTATGTGGCTTTCGCCACCCCTTTAGTTTGAATAAAAACTATGCCTATCATTTTGCTGTGCCTCTGTCAAGCAGTGACACTGAAGTAATCCCTGGGGTATATCTGCAATCTCCCATCCATTGGTCAAGATTCCTCTTGAACAAGGCCAGAGAGGTGCTCTGCCTCACATGTACCGGGATTTTGTTCCACAGCATAGGGAGTCTCTGGGTGATGAATCTGTCCCTCCAGCACGTTCTATTTATAACCGTGTCAAGGTTTAAGTCTCCCGCCCTTGTGGTTCTGAGGGATCTAGATTTTTTAGGATGGATGAAGGTGGTTTAGATGAATTTCTCATCAAACCAGGAATCAAATATTCCATGTTTAGACTTGTAAATAGTTTTAAATGTTTTACAGTTATACTCAGTGTTCATGTTATGTTCATGCAGAATCTTTACTATCTAAGACAATATATAGGAATGTTTTCTTATAAATGCATATCCTTAAAAATAAATGGACTCAACAACCCTATAAAGAGAGGAAGCTTAACCAAATATTTGAAAACTAAGAAAGTAGATATAGCATTCTTGCAAGAAACTCATGTAATAGAAGAAGATTTGAACATGATGTTTTTAATAGCTACTCTGCTTGCAGAATCTCATTTTCAGACCAAAAGAAGAGGCACCATGATATTATGGAGGAAAACATTACCAGTACCTAAAATAATTGACACATGTTCAGACAAAGTGTCATGTTCTGCTTAATTATTCTAGAAATAAATAAAAAAACAATCACATTAGCCGACACTTATTGGATACCCGGTATCGGTGCTGCAACAGCAAATAAATATCTTGATTTACTTGCAATCAAATCTAAAGGAGATATAATATATGCAGGAGATTTTAACTGTATTCTTTCTAGAAGTGACACTACTAAATGTATAATTTTAAGATATCTGCACCTGCTAAAAGGTTGAACAACTTCATCAATAATTCAAATATGAGATATTTATGAAAAAATAGAACCAAAATCCCTAAAATACACACATTACTCATACATATTTAGTACACAAACTACTATTGCTAAGGTATTGGTTACAAGACAATTTATTCTCAAAAATTCAGGAAGTTTTCATTAGCTCCTGTCCAATGTCCAACCACAATACTATTTTCTTTAAAATCAACATGAAATCAATTCATTTAATATATTGGCAAAGAATACCAGCATACATTGTTAAACTAACCAGGTTTAAGGAATGGTTACTAAAATAAATAAAAATATTTCTAGACATAAATGACAATGATAGTACTTCTAAAATTATTGTCTGGGATACCCTGAAATCTTACATTTTTGGTAAAATCAAAACCTGGTACCTAAACAAATGAAAGGAATGGGATGGTACGCTATTGGAAATACAATCAAAAATTGATGAACTAAAAGGAAATCTGAACAATAAAGACATAAATGCAAATACAGAACTGAAACAATTAAACCTTAATTACATGGAAATTCTTAATCACAAAGTGGCAATAAATTTAGAAAGAATAAACATCCAGTCTTATACTGTTAACCCAAAAAGCATGCATAGATTAGCTGAGAAATCAAAAAACTTAACCAATGTTAAACATATAAGGGAAATTGTTGATGAAACTAAAACTAAAACTAAAATTGTAACAGATTTAGAAGAAATTCTTGAGACTTTCAGAAAGCATCACGAAATAATAAATAGCACAAATCCAAATATTAACAACAACATCATAAAAGATGATTTCTTAAATGAGAACATAGGCAATAAATTATCAATAGAACAGAATACCAAACTTCTCAAACCTATAACATTAAGTGAACTAAAAGAGAGGATTCAAAGTCTTAAAAATAATAAAGCTCCAGGATTAGATGGATTAATAGGAGAAATTTATAAAGTAGTCACAGGTGATACATTAAAGATACTTTTAGAAGTTTTTGAGGAATTTAGAAAAATGACAAACTCATTCCCTTCCTGGAAATATGCCATGATTTCCTCTATCCTAAAACATGACAAAGAACCCAAACTAGTAGCTTCGGATCATCCCATTTCACTATTAAATGTAGACTATACAATTTTACATCAATATTAGCTAACAGAATAAATCAACTGATGTCCAACCTAATAGCTGATGATCAAACAGGCTTCATCCTAAATAGAAGAGTACAAGACACTATCAGGCTCCTATTCTTAGTAGATCATGCTAACAAGAAAAAAAAAGAACTATCAATTATTAGTCTAGATCTAAACAAGGCAATTGACTTTGACTCTATAAATTGGTCCTATTTATTTAAAGTATTAGAAGTATATAACTTCTTCCCTGATTTTATTGATATAATACAGATTATATGTAAACTCAATATCATACATCAAAATTGGTGCTTTTTTATCAGGTCCACTCAACATCATAAAAGGTACTAAACAGGGCTGCCCACTCCCCCCCTTATTATTTGCCTTATCAGTAGAACCTCTAGCTAACTACATAAGAGCAAATTCTAATATAAGGGGATTTTCTGTTAGTCCAAATTACAATTCCAAAATACAACTTTTTGCAGATGATATCATGCTAACAATTGAAAATATAGATTCTTCTATAGATCATATAACAAAATCCCTGCAAGTTTTTGAAGAGGTTTCAGGCCTAAGCTTTAATCACATCAAAACAGAAGCATTATTAATAAATAAAAAAGCAGTCCCTTTATTAAGAAAGCACAACAATTTTAACTGGACAAATGGCACCCTTAAATATTTAGGAATATACATAAAATCAAGCTGGAATAATATTTTAAAAACAAACTTTAAATATCTATTATCTACAGTTAAGGAATTTTTAAATAGGTGGAATAAAATGTGTTTCACGATAGAAGAAAGACTGTCATTAATAAAAATGATCATATTACCCAAAATTTTGTTCTACTTACAAACTTTAATTGCCTCCCCATCCAAAAAATGAATGAAGCAACTAAACTCTATGTTAATAAATTTCCTTTGTTTTTTTCAAAAGCCACAGATTAGCCATCCATGGTATTACAGAAGCTGGAAAGATGGGGGAATAGCATTTCCAAATTTAGAACGTTATGCAGAATCAACCATACTTAATGTAATAAGTCAATGGTTAAACTCCAAATATATTTCTAACTGGAAAAATCTTTATGGAATTTCACAGAAAGAATAACCAAATCCATTTTTTCAGATAGTGATAAAGAATTAGTACTTAAATCAATTAACAGCACAACGACATCCCCTTTTTGGAAAATCTTCACTTGGAAATACATCCATAGAAGCATTATCACCCCATAAAAGATGGATTTGATATAAAAAAAAATCTTAATAAATGTTGGAGATGTGAGGAGATACTTTATGCAGATTGGGTACGCATGTTTCTTACATGTAAAATAGTAACTCCATTTTGGATAGAGTTCAGAAATTTCATAAAATCCTTGTGGTTGGACAAGTGTGAAGTATCTGACCCATTATTATTGTTCAATGCACCGATGCCAACACATATCCCCAAAATACAGGTGCACCTTCTTTGGTCCTTACTTGCAATTGCAAGAAAAATCATTATGTCAAATTGGAAGTGTAAAAAAATCCTATCACTTGCAGATTTTTTACTATTAGCTAAACTTGTATGCAATAGGGAGTTACAAACTATTTCAGAAAGAACTACTAAGATGACACATTAAATTACTAGATAAAGTGCAGTCACAACAATGATATTATATCTGTTATGGACATTGTAAATAGTTATTGTTTTATGTTATGATGTTCATAAGACATATATTGTGTATATTTATATATCATATTTCTTGTATTTATTTCATGAAAATCAATAAAAAAATATATAAAAAAAAAAGAAGTGACAGCTGTAATATATATCAGTGCTGGTCAGACCAAATCAAATAAAACAGCAAACACCAATTTTGTAAAAATTGGTATGAAACTACAGAAATAATTTCTTGATTTTATTAAACCATGCAGTCAGAAAAAATAGACACAGTTGCAACCCTGCTCAGTTTGGGAGGTGAGCACTATTAACTGATTGAAAAGGGTGGCAATAACTTATAAGTGTGTCTGCTTCAAGGTGTATATCGCTATGCATCTTATGATGTACATGATTGTTTGCCTGTATGAATGCAGATAGTTTAGTTCTCAGAAGGGCTACCCTTTGTGCAGCATTTGAATGCTCTCCCTGTGTCAGTGTGCATTTTCATTGGTAGATCCAGGTTCCTCCTATATATCAGAGACATACCAGTAGGGGAATCAACATCTCTCTAAATTCCTCGTGGATGGATGCAATATGTGTGTATAAATGAGTGCATGCACCATATGATGAACTGGTATGCTAGCCTTGGATTGTTTCTCTGCTTTAAGTCTGATGTTGGTATAAACTTGATTTCCCCAGAACCCTGAAAAAGGTAAATGGTAACAGAAAATGAATGACTGGATGAATAAAAAAAAAATAGGCCAGATTATAGTCATACACAATTTACCAAAACTCTCTGCAGCTGTAAGGAAAAAAACAGGAATATATGTCAGAAAATGTAAATGTCCCTCAAGCAGAAACCCACAAATACAAAATAAATAATTACTTATTAAAACAAAAATGCCCAGCAGTGGATAAAAGCTTTATTTTATAACAAAACAAAAAAGCATGTACATTTGTCTTACAAATGTACCCTAAAACAATGAATGATTTTATTTCTTTCATCGAAGTTCTATCATCTCATTGATGAAAAATGAAGGATCAGCATTTTTTGCCATGATACAATCACTAAAGGTAGTCATGAATTTTCTCACATTGCATTCCATTAATGGCAGGAGCGGAATAGCTGTTTCATTGTTGTACTGATCATCCTCCTTGTTGTCATTTGACAATATTTCTAAGCAGGTGCTAATATCACGCACTGACCCTGTGCATAGCAGGTTAGCATCAGTGTAAAGTAGTGAACTCTTTCTCAGTTAGTCCTGCCGCTAAAAACATGGGTAAAGCAGCAGTTCGCTATTGTCTGTTGCACTACTGTTAGCCAGAATGGCATTCTGAGAGCAATGAATGACAGTCATGATTATGGCAATTTGTTTCCAGGCACCTTTGAGCCCCAGACTGCAGTCTGACAATCTCAGTGACTTTCCTGTTGCAGCCACTATTGATTCTGATATAAGAAGCTTCTCAACAGCATTTTCTGTGTTCAGAATTTTGAGTTTTCATGAAAAAAACACTCATTTGCTATTTGAATGTGTTAGTGAAAAGGGAACACTATAGTTATAAAAAGAAGGAACACATTGTGTTTCGTCTGTTTCAAGGCTGAATTCCACTTATTGGACCACTAACCAGAAACACATGGTGTTATCTGGAATTGCTGTTGCTGTGGTAAACCATGCAATCTCTCAGGAGAAATATCTCAGTAACATCTTCAATGGCATGACTTACTAACTACTCTTATGGATAGTTTGTCATGTCAATAATGTTTGCACCCACAAACACACAAAATACAGTCTTTTCATTTTTTTTGACAACCAGCAGCATAATCACAACAGAATGGTAAAATCCTATTGGGAATTACCCTGTAGACAATTCCTGTGTTATCACAACTGCAGATATTCTGACCAGCTATATGTACCAAACATTTACAATGAATGGTTTGTCTTTAGTTCCAGTGACAGGGCCACCCATGCAAAGATGTTTAGTTAGTGGAAGTGTAACAAACATTGTTCATCAGGCAAGTATCAGATGCTAAACCAGTCCGGCAACACAATCTCCACGAGCTCAACCTCACTAACTCTCTTTCATTATAACAGGGTCAAGATCTCACTGGCAATCTGGAAATTATCTAGGAAATGATAATAACATTATTTCTGACCTGACTGTCAACTGCTAGATGTTTTTGCTTGGACTGTCTGAGCATCTGAAGTACTCAAACTTTCTGTTAGAACTAGAATGACCAAAAATTCCAAGGTAAAGAAATGTCATTACATGATATAAATGGGAGATTACAAGAGTAAAAAATGCATTCTGTTTTTTCTTTAAAACAAAATAATTTGTTTTATTTCAACTGCGTGCAGAGAAGTATGTTGTAGAATGTAGAACTCAGCCTATATTTAAAGAAGTTAATTGTGATAATTGAAGGTAATTAGCACTAATTTATATGAAACATCAGCCCCTAGAATATTCCCATTCAGCAGCCTTTAATACTGTGCTAAGAGATTTCTACTACCAACACGTTGCTGAAGCTGTAAGAAATTTGTTATTACTGGGCTGCCAGTGATTATTAGTCAGTATCTTTATCAGTGGAGTGAATGGAAAAATCCACACTTAGTCAAAAGCAAATAAATGCACGTATCAACCAAAAGTGTATGTATGACTGAAGACCATCCACTAAAACAAAACCAAACTCAACACCATAAAAAACGTTCAAATGGAGATCATGTTAAAATTGCATTTAATGGCAGAGAAAAGTTATACCAGTTTTGATGCCCACAGTATCTTCCTCAGTAATAAAATAACCCCACACTAAACGCACATTTAAATATCAAAAAAAGGTGTCAAATTTCAAACCATTTAAAGACATAATCCACCTACAATTCACCAACAATCACTTAATCCGGGTTTAAAATGTGCTCTGGATTCACAATCCACCTTCTTTACTTGTCGAAAGTACATTCTTCTATCTCCTGATTTTATTGGAGACACTATATATACCAATAAATATATACTTAACATTGTAATATTGCAAACTATATTTAAATAAAGTATTACTCTCATTTTTACATCAGCTAGCACTAAAATGCTCTGACATTTTGATGTTTGAATAACCATATGTTTTTCCCACATAAAAAGCTTTACAAGAACATGTAACTACTTAAATAACCTCCATAGTATTGCAATTAATGAAAGACTGACTATTATGTACAAAATGAATAATCACCCTCAGACTTTCATCACAAAATTACCTGACCATCCAAAATCAGTTACTTGACCCTGGATAAGGCAGTTTATTTATAATAGCCCAAATATTATCCAATGCTTTCGGCTCTTCTAAAAAAAAAAAAAAAAAAAAAAAAAAAAACAAATTGGAAACATTCTGGAAGCCAATCATTAATTTGTTTGTCTGATTTCAAAATATCTGAGCATTTATGAATTAATTCCTGGAACCTCTGAGTATTAGTACCAAATGTCACCATGACAAATTGCCATGTAATATTATATAATGACATGCTGAGCATCTTTCTGATAAATCAGCAAATCAAAAGTCATCATATTCTTTACCTGTTCTCCAGCTTGACTAGTACTATGAAACTTAAATCCTCTATCCAATAATCTTTGCTATAAATCATCAGGAAAATGGTCATAATCATTCTCCTTGGAGCAAATACACTTGACCCTCATAAACTGAGATTTGGAAATATTCTTAACTATGTAAGGCAGATAACAACTACCCGCCATAAAAAAATCATTTCTATTAAAGGTATTTCAGTAAGCTTTTATTTTTAAATTGCAATCAAAATCCATTTCTATATGGACATCTTAAAAGGAAATCATATGCTGATTATATTCAACAGTGAATTCAATGCTCCATTTATTTCCATTTAAGTATTCAACAAATTCGCCTAACTTATCCTTATTTGAATTCCAAATCAGCATCAATCATCTAAAAATTGTCTCCAATATCTATAGACGTTAAATATAAATTATGCATGGCATCATAAATCATACGTTCCTCAACATATTCCATAAAAAATCCTATTGAATTGGAGAACAGGATATCCCCATAACTGTACTACTTAGTTGCAAATAACAAGAGGATTCATAAAATAATACATTCTTGGTTAAACCATGCTCAGTCAATAAAATTAAAAACATATTGAACCTGTAAACCATCCCAATGCAGAATACAGTAGATGTGCATAAAGATCTTACATCCAAGGTGCACAACAGCCAGTGACTATCACATTGAATATCATTAATAGTTTGCAAAAAATCTGTAGTATCATCTAATCTACCTCTTACATAAGATAGTTGTTGTATCTTTTGGCTTTTCCTGGTTAGGGGTCGCCACAGTGGAACTCCAGTCTAATAATGATTGGCAGTAGATTTTTACGTGCCGAGTTGCCAGCTCTGAAGGTACGCCCATTCACACATGTCTCCACACAGAAGACGTTTTAGCTGAGAATCGAACAGGACAACGTCTTACTGTGAGGCGACAATGCTACCGCAGCACCACCACCACAGTACAAAATAGTTGTTGTGTCTTTCGGCTTTTCCCGGTTAGGGGTCGCCACAGTGGAACTCCGGTCCACTAATGATTGGCAGTAGATTTTTACATGCTAAGTTGCCAGTCCTGATGCACAACCTTCAAAGAAGGTACGCCCATTCATGCATGTCTCCACACAGAAGACGCTTTAGCTGAGAATCGAACAGGACAACGTCTTTCTGTGAGGCGACAGTGGTTTTAAATAATAAGTTAAAAAGGCAGACAAGGGCTCAGTTAAAGAACAAATCCCTAACACAATAGGCCTCCTTGGTGGTTCTTTCAAATTTTGATGTACTTTTGAGAGAAAATAAATATAGTGAAAAGTTGGTTCTCTTATTATTAGCTCCCACAATATTCTTTTTGAAATAATGCCTCCTTTATGGGCTTCATTCAAAAAAAAAAATCTCTTTTTTAAAATTTATCATAGGATCAAGCAGCAACTTCATATAATACTTATTTTCATTAAGTTGCTTTAAGGCCTCTTGAACATAATAATTAAAATCTTAAACCACTGTACTATCCCAATTGTCTGCCTATGAAATTACGATCTGTTTATTTCTACTCAAATTATTCAATATTCCCATCTCTGCCATGGTCAAATTCTTTGTGCCTCCCATGTTTATCCCAGAATCATGGAAACCCTTCATAACAATTATCTCAAAAACATTCAAGAACTAAATTGTAAGGTGGCTGAAAATCCCTTTTTTTGCCAAAAAAAACAAAACATCCTTACCCATAAAGGTTTCATTACTGCCTTTAAAATGCAGTGCTAGATTGTCCTTACAAGTAAACCTTTTAAACTGAAATTTGGAAGTAAGAGTACATCAAATTAAAGAATCACTTAAAATATATTGACTGGAAATGTTCAAAATTAAATCTTCCTCATTTAGGTATTTATTATTTGGTGAAAAAGTTCCTTTAAGTCCATATCTCTTAGAATTCTTCCTGCCCTCTCATCTTCTTTTTCTAAAGGGGGATTAGAATCAAAAGATTTCTTATGTGGTAGATTTTCATTCTTTGCCTGAGTAGCAGATGACAGGTCATTAGTTACCCATATATCAGAGTACTCAAAGTACAAAATTGAACCAACATCTTTGTCTGTTTTAACAGTCTTACTCTTAAACTGGTTGGCCTTCTGTGACTCTGGCAACCCTTCCCTTGACTTCTCGCCAATTAAAAAACTGTACATTAAAATGACAGCCCTGAGCATCTGTGTTATACTTTTTAACCTTTTGGATTTCACTTTCCTTATCAAATGTATAGATACACCTCACATAAATTTTATTCTGACAAGAATTATTCTTATGTCACTCAAGAACTGGCTCTGATGATAATTTATCTAATTACAACTTAGAAAAAATAATGAGCAGCTGGCTTTTATATTTTCTGATATTTTTGATGCACTTCTCTGAATAAGTTTATGACCAGAAATTTCTTTGTTATGAATAATTGAAGTTCACTGGTCAACCTTCCACTTAAAAAAGACAAATGATTATCTCAAATTTATCTTAACCCAAATTTACAAGAATATGATATAAAAATGGAGAACTCCTAATCAGAAAGTATTGAAGATATTATTTTTGTTGTCAGACATAGGCCACTGGTACAACATTTGCCTAACAGTATAACCAGAAAATCAAGTCGCAGAAATCTTATTAATCTAAATTAATGTGAGATTACAGGATCAAGAAATGCATTGTGATTTTTCCCTTAAATCAAAAAATAGTTTATTGCAAAAGCTAGAAGACCCTGAACAGGAGCATAATAAATATTTTAATAATATATGAATACCTGAGCAGATGTAGGGAGAAGACATACTCAGCTTTTTTTGGCTACCGCAATCTTTGAACAGCCAAGAGATACTGTCCATGAGAAATAAACATACACACAGGTGCTTGGTTAAAATTTCCTCAAACCATAATGCACAACCAAGATCAAGAATAGTGAAATATATGGTTTATATAGATGAAAACCTTGTTTTGAAGACTGTGTGAGGAATCAACCAATTACAATTAAGAATAATATAATTCTCCAAAAAAATGCTTTCCAACTTGGATAATAGAAGGGAGAGTGACATGCTATCCTTTAATTTTCTTTTCATTATTTTATTAAATACTTTATTCTTTTAACTTAGTTTGCCAAATACTTTTGATTTAGTATTCTATGTCTGGAAAAAGAGACCAACTATTTCCAACAGATTCGGATATTACACTTCATTTAAATTGTTAGATGAAGGTTACTTATGACTATTCATATAATTTTATTTTTTTAATTATTTATATTTGTGTGTGTATATATATATATATATATATATATATATATATATATATATATATATATATATATTCTCAGTAGCCCAAGCTTGGAACAAACATCCTTTACACATACGCTCCATTGCCCACCCATTACACTTGAAAAAAGAAATCAAACTTCTCCTACGTAATACCAAGACATGCCCATGTCATGACCCAACTTAACCCCCCCCCCCCATATACCAGTACTGTACAATAATTCCATCCCTTTTTAGATTCTAACTTACTACATATTCACCTGACTAATCCAACCCTCAAAATTTTTCATCTAGGTCTCTTTTAATGTACATATCAGTTTTTTTACTAATCTCTGTTCAATTGTGACACTGGTATACTACTTGTTTATTGTCATGTACTTGTCTCAAGCTTTTTATCCTATGCTTCTATTGCAACTTGCTCTGCTTTCGCTGAATGTTAATATAAAACTTACTGTAAATTTGTTTGTAACTGTGATACTAGTATGCCACTTGGATAGTGTCATGTACCTGTCTCAAGCTTTTTATTCTATGCTTCTGTTGTATCTTGTTCTGGTATTTCTGAATGTTAATATAAAACTTGCTGTAAATTTGTTTGTAACTGAAGCTTTTCTCCTTGGGTCTCCACTGAAAATGGGCCACTTGGCCCAGTTGGACCAACACGGTTAACAAATGACAAATAAGTAAATATATATATATATATATATATATATATATATATATATATATATATATATATATATATATATCAAACTATGGAAAACAACAAAAATTTACGTTTTTGCAGGGGGGCAAACACACACACACACACACACACACACACACACACACACACACACACACACACACACACACACAAATATACCTGTATGTGTGTATGTGTGTGTGTATATATATATATATATATATATATATATATATATATATATATATAAACAGGTTAAATTCCCTGAGCCCCACTATACCATCATCTCCATTTAAAAGCTTTGATATTTCAGAAATTCGATCATATGGTCTCGACCTTATGAAGTTTGACTTTTCGTTGAATCATTCTTTCTGAATGGGACCTATATATATATATATATATATATATATATATATATATATATATATATATATATATATATATATATATATATATATATATATATATTTAAATGGTTAGTATTCACAGTTAAATAAGTCCATTTTAAAGGCAGTAAGGAGGAGAGAGAAAGAGAATAAGAAAATGAATTGAAGGTTAAGTGACATGACCACTGGTGATGCAAGTATACTGAGCTTAATTAGAAGGATATGTTAGTTTCCATCTTGAGTAAGAATCAAATTATTTTAGGTTTGCGGGACAGGATTGCCAGAGTGAGGGTCTTACCGTGCATTCTGTAGAATGGAGGTTAGTTATTGAGGTTAAAAATATAAGAACTGTTAGGGATTAATGACTAGGGCTGTAAGGTGAGTTGAGTTTATGAAATTTGGCTGCTGGGGGTGGGAAAAAAGTTTAAGGTGTAATAATTTGTAGAGGAGAGGTCCTAGTAATAGGTTAGCATGTTCCTTTACAGTGAGCCATTCCTCTTTTTTAAGGGTGAGGCAATGGTGTTCTGGGGGGGGGTGTCTAATGAAGTAGCAGATTGCTTTTGTGCTGGTCTGCAGAGTTTTGGTGTCTTTCTTTAAAGTGACAGCAATAAAGGGTCCATTTTCAAGCTAGGAAAGAAGGAATGTTTTGGATATGACAGATCTGGCTGGTATAGGAAAGAAGGGTGTGATTTTTTTTTCTGGCCAGAAAAAAAAGTAAGTAAAAAAGTAAGTTGATTTAAGCTATACCCTTAGTGGCTACAGAAGGTAAGAGATTTATGAAGCCAGATAGCAAGGTGTTAAAAAGATGCAGTTGGTTTTATGGTAGAGTTGCTTAGATCTCTAATGAATAAGTTGATAGGGGCCTGTGAGAGTTTTTCTGCAGCTCTAAACATCAGGACTTTAATTTTTGAGGAGTTATGTTTTAGACTGTGGTTAATTAGCTATTGTGGAGTAAGTGTTAATATGAATGAAGCTGGGATTGAATTTGTGGATGAGATTGGCTAGACCCGTAGATGACAATGAAACTAGCATATAAGATATGTGGAAGTTAAAATGTTCATAATAGAGTTTATTGATGAAGATGGAGAATAAAAGAGGTGCAAGGATGAATCACTGTCATACACCTTTATTAATAGGGCTGTATCTGAGAGGGAGGGTCCTAGCTTGATTTTTAAGTACCTGTTTCATTGGAAGCTTTTACCACAGGGTAAGCTGTCTGAGCTGATACCAATTTCTATGATTTTTATAAAGAGCAGTACGTAGTCAGTTTGACTGAAACTTTCTGTAAGGTCAACAATCAGCGCTCCTGTGTGATTGTCTTTGTCTGTGTTTAAAAGAAGATCATCAGTAAAGAATCAGAAGGCTGTTATTATGACATCATCAGACCAGTCCCCATGGTGCTTTGGGGAGGAAAGTGATATTGTTGGATGTATTGGGATAGCTGAGTATGAACACATTTTTTACTAGTTTTATTTTTTGAAAGAAAGCATTTGCAGTGAACTACTGCCCTTTTAAGCGTATATTTGGTATACATTTTTGGTTATTTGGTCGTATATATGCTTACAACTTGGCATTTAATATATTTTGGAAGAGTTATGATAATTGAGAGTAGGTTGTTCAATTCATTTATTAAGTTTATCCACAACGTTTTTGTTTTGCCACAGGAACAAAGCATAGCTACTGGTGACTAATCATGAGCACACTATAATATTAGTGATAATGCTTTGTTTTTGTTAGATATATTGGCACACTAAATACTATGCTTTGGAGTTTTGTCTTTTTCTTCATGCTTTGAAACAAGCTTGAGCTTCATGCTGGTTCTTGTGTGTGGCTGACTGAATTACTGAGGTAGTTCCTTGGAAACAATTTATTGCCACTTGGTATTGCATATAGTTTCATTTCTGCATTCATTTTCATTTTTGCTTTATTTTTTACTAAGTGAAGAAGAAAGAATATAACATTATTAAAGTTTAATGCTTGTTGTTGGGGAGTTGCTAGCTCTGGAAAATTGCCTCCATTTTGGGGCTCATATTAAAAACTCTCAGAATTCCAATAGGGCACTGACATGTAGGGTGAAATGTGAGGCATCTCCTTACCAAAGTTAGAATAAGGCAGGGAGGAATGGGCATAATCACCATCTCAATGGAGTGCACATACATACACACACACACACACACACACACACACACGCACACACATGTATGTATATATATATATATATATATATATATATATATATATAGATATATATATAGATATATATATATATATATATATATATATATATATATATATATATATATATATATATATACACACACACATATATATATACACACACACACATATATATATATATATATAGCAAAACAATGCATCAAGAGGTGACATAGTGGTAGAGTATGTGCAAACAGATAGCCAAATCTTATCTTTCAGAGAATTCTAGAGGAAAGAAAGAGAACTTGAATGATGTTACTTAGTAAAGAGGTGTGCCTATGTGTTTGTTTTTTTCTAGTAATGTAGCTTGTGTTTGTGATATTGTAAAATGTAACTGGCACATATTACAGGTAGATAGTGATGTGAGAGTTAGTAGGGACATCACCTAGCTTTACTTTTAAAAATAAAAAATCTTTGAAGTGCTTGTTATGTTATGGTAGTGTTAATAGTCACCATAACAAAAAGGAACCTTTCCATGTGGTGAATGTTATTTCTGTGGTTATATTAACACCAATGCAAATTTTATACATCCTACCACAAGAAAAGTGTCGCTCGTCAGGTCAGGATAAAACAGGTGAGCATCATGGGTTCTTGTTCAAGCAGCTTTATTATATGCAAACACATGATAAATGAGGTTAAGTAACTTTAACTTATAAACAGATTAGCTATCATGTACATAGATGTTAACATTTTGGCTTCACCTTCAAAATGGCACTAAGGCTAACACATACTTGGTATTTATATGCACACACAGACCTTGGAAATGCTTCTTGAAGGTACAACACACTTGTTATTCTACATCCTCCCGCTTTGAGAAAATGAGTTAGACATTGTCACTGAAATTAATGAAAATGCAATTTACATAGAAATGATTTTCATCATGCAATTATACAAAGCTAAATACATATATACAACTTCATCCAAGGTATTGTGTATTTCACACTAGGCTTTGAAATGCGACCATATCATGTGACATAAAATTTGGGATCTGAGTTAGTAACTGGGATTGTCTCTGCTGACTGTTCAATCTTAGGAACACTGGAATCATCTGCCAGAACAGTATCAGGAGTCAACACATTTTGGAACAGGAATATCATCTGGATTGCTCTGAGAGTTAGAGTCTTTATCACAGGTATAATGCTGTGATATCAGTTCTGCCAAAGGAAGATGTCTGCAATTTCTCCTGTACTCCACACCCTCAGATTTAATAAAATAGGATCTCAGCTCTGCACAAATACTTGTTACTTGACCAATGCAGTCAAAACCTTTCGCCATTTGTATCTTCACTGTCTCTCCTTTTTTTAATGGACAAAGAACTCTGCTAGACTTTTCATAGCTGGATGTTTGGAAAGAACGCTTTCTAGGTAACTGGGCATTGATTGCTTGGTTGTTCATAGCTTTAGGCCTCAACAAACTAGTACTGATAGGCAATGTTGGTCTGGTTTGCCTAGATAGAAGCCTCTGAGCAGGTGAGCCAAGTATATCATCATGGGGTATGTTTCTGCAATTAATTAAACAAAACATCGGTATTATCATGCTTTGACTTCTCAAGTAATTGCTTTGCACTCTGTACTGCACGTTCAGCAAGTCCATTTGATTGTGGATACTCTGGACTGCTAGTAACATGTACAAAGTCCCATTCTCTTGCAAATTTCTGAAACAATTAACTAGTGAATTGCATACCATCATCAGAGATTAACTTCTGTGGACTGCCATGGACTGAGAAATGGTGCTTGAAATTAGTAATGACTGTAGTAGAAGTTAGATTAGGTAGTAAATTGATCTCGAACCAATTTGAATAAGAGTCTACCAGTACTAAGTAATGTTGATTGTTGCACTCAAATATGTCAGTATGTAACTGACCAAGGTAGATCAGAAATGTCTTAGCTGAAGTGGCTTTTGTGCTCTGTTGATTCTCCTTTTCCTCTACTGCCAGTGCCTATCAAAGACGGCCCTGTGTGGAGCGACAAAAGGAAGAGAAAATTATCCCTCGAGAAGGAACCTGACAAGAGGCACACACCGAAGCAGCCAAGGAAATGCTAGTGTTTAACTTGTCCTCTGTTGAACTCACTAAAGAACAGGTTTGTGAACTCAATTGAGGACTTTCTTTTATACCTGCTACTCAAACTGACTTTATAGACACTCCCCAGGATTCACGTATCCTCCATGTAAGACTAAATTAGCCTTACACGGAAACGCCAGTCTAGGAGTAAGACGGCAGCACACCATGCATATTAATGAGGGCGCGCTGCCTCAACTCTAAGGCTAACACGGAGCGTGCACGAGTGCAGGGGGCATGTCGGACTGCTGAGCAGTCCAAAAATCCATGCCCCTGAAAGTCTCTCAGTTGGGAAATTTCATGAGCGAGTCCACTCAAATGTGTACATACCCAACACTACACTCCCCCACATTCTAAACCCCTGTACAATTATAAAATGTAAAACTTTTATTTTTGTTTTTTATTATTCCCGATATAGCTGCCCGTATTTGCGCGTGTTTGCATGGGTTTGCCCATTGCTTAGCTACAATTAGCAGTTTAGACATCGAAGAGGATAATAAGAAACTTAAATGCAAATTAAGCAAAATAGCAATAGTGTAGTGGTAGAGCCTTCGCACAAAGAGGAGGCATTCCCGGTTCGAGTAACACCACTCCCCTTTCTATTTTCTGTTGGAAATCTCTATATAAAAATCATTCCTGACATTTATCATTTAAATTTTAGTAAAAAGCATTGAAATGGCCTATGTAGTAGTGAACGAATTTTATATACACACATATATATTTATATATATATATATATATATATATATATATATATATATATATATATATATGAAGGTGAAATGGTTATACATACTGATGAATGCATAAGTAACGTATCTTAAGCAATGTGAAGCACTGCTAAGCAAAATTTACCAGTATTAAGCATATTTAAGTATAATTGCTCATAGCTTAGCACTGATTTAACTAGCTCAATAGCTTTGCGTGGGGCTGGGCATCGTGCAAACCAGCGCAAACAGAACATGTTTGCACATAGCTGCACAACGGGCTAACTAGCGCAACGTCAGGCAATGTCGGGCAATGTAGAGCACCGTGGAGCAACGTAGAGCAATGTTGGTCAAAGTTGAGCAAAGTCGGCTAAACACAGGCACACCTCCTAGCCGGTTTGGCCAGTAGTAAAATAAAAAGCAATGACAGGCCTCGAACCTGGGATACTGGGCACCATAATCACAGTACTGAACCACTAAGCCATGACAGCTTTTCATAAGCATGCACTTTCAACACACACATACATATCAATGGAAGTTTACCCATTGCTAAGCAGGTGTGCCTTCAGCTGAGTTTTTTTCAAAACTGGCCAATCACAAATAAGTGTGGGAAATGATGCATATTTAAGCTCCATAGGTGGGAATACTTCCCATAACTGGTTGTAGCTCCCATCTGCAGGCAGTAATGGCCAGTGCTGGAGTGGGCTCTCGTTTTCGAACGCAACGTTGGAGCATTGAGGAGTCAAAATTAATGGTTTGGCTCCTTGTCCATAATCATGGGGATAGACTCCTGCGGGGCCAGTACCAGGGCACCCAATACAAAGTGGAAGCCTGGGACCATCTAGCTCATGTACTCACCAGTGCCACAGATGTCCCTCGGACTGGTGAGCAGGTCAGACACCACCATGCAGACCTGAAGAGACACAAGGCAGGTCAACTGGACCAGTGGATCCAGGAGGCCCATAAGATGGAAAATGCCCCACTACTGAGTAAGTAGCCATGGAATTAAGTATGTAAGAATTGCTATTCTAGTCTATACTATGGATAGGTATGTCTCAATATCACTTCATTGACTTCACAGCTGCAGGTGTCCGTGCTGTGAATCAGCAAGCCTATGCAGATAGGCTGCTAAGGCTGCGCCACCAGGCAGGTTAGTAATTATCCAGCTTGTACTGTTATGTAAAATAAATGAGAGAGCCTGAAAAAAGTGTTTTAACACAATAAATAAAGGTATAATCATTCTCTAATAATTATTCTGCATGTACTGTTATATAAAATAAATGAGAGAGCCTCTAGAAAAGTGTTATAACTCTTTAATAAAGGTATAATTTGTGGGGTGTGTCTGTGTCATTTTTTGATATGTTGTTGTACTCTTGTATTATAGAAATAGTACTGTTGTATTAAGCGCTGTTAACACACAGTTGGGTAGACCCATATAAAGTGGATGAAGGGAGTGCCAGTAGATTTAAACATATTTACAGTCCTCAACTGTTGGTTCATGCCCAGCATGTACAGGTTAATCTGGCACATGAGTAGCTTGGCATTGTATTCCCCAGAAATGTCATTGTGCTGGCAGAAATGTAGGGAGCTGTTAACATATAACTGATAATTTCACCTAAACATATCTAGATAAGTATAGGAAAGTAGAGCTGTCAGTGTACCATCTCAGCAGCAGTGTGTCTGAGCAACTCACAAAATATGTACCAGTAACATCTGCATCCCGGACAGTTTGTATGTCAGATACAGCCCATGTATGTAAAGATCTAGCAAAACCCATTTCCCAATTTAAGGACAATTGGGTAGTGCAATAATACATATAGGGGATGTATAACTGCAGTTAATAGGAATGTAGTGTAAACTAGAAGGATATATAAGTTGTTAATGGAGCTATTGTTTTCCACTCTACTTTATGTGCATAAAAATGCAATTCCACACCTCAATGGGTATGTCTAATCTCAAAACTTTTGTTGGGACATATGTCCTACTGGTTTATAAATATCTGCATTTATTTCTAAGCATGTGCCCTGTTCAAATACCACAGTATTGGTGGCCTGTTGCCATCAATTAAACCTGCATGCTGTTGTAATGTCCACTGTTGTTCTATATATGCATGTGTCATGCTTGCTTGTTTAACTGTTGGAACTCTGGTGTGTTGGGTTAATGGGAATACTTCTGCATGCTGTTATAACTAATTGGAAATGCTGTTGACTGTTACTAACCCATATTTTCATTAAATCCTCCTAAACATAGAACGAATGGGAAGGCCGGTCCCAGTAGACCCACCTGTCCCACCTCAGCTGGCGATGGCACCTGGCACCAGCAGGTCTGGTGCCCAGCCTGGGACCTCCTACTCTGTTGGCCCTGTGCCACCTTCAGGTGGAAGCACTGCAGGGGATGGGGCTCACCCCCCCATGCAAGCGTGGGCAGAGGAGGGCCACCTATCACCCTCCGAACGGTCTGAGCTGTGGTGCATAGGGAGATTGAGCATTCTGTCGCTGATCCTCTATGCCAGCTTGAGGCACGAGTGGCACAACTCACGGGTGAGCCTGCCCATCCTACACAGCCCCCAGCACAGCCACCCTCTGGGCTGTGAAGGTTCAGTGGTGACTGCTCATGGGTGGGGATCACAGTTCCACTGTTGCCATCTGTGATCAAATGGGCTTACGATTTCCAAACATCCTTCCCCGTCAATGGTGTTCACCCACCACATGTGTCATATTTTGCCCCTGTATGCATCTTGTCTTGTCTGTTTACCTCCCCAACCTACCTCCCCAAATATACCTACTTCCCCTACCCCACATTCCACTCTCACCTGAAAAAAAAAAGAAAAAAAAGGGCAATCTGCTCCCAAAAAATAATTACGCCCCATACATAGCTGCCCATTTTGAACACATGTCCACTGGATACATAAACTGATATTTAATTGGCAGTACAACATACTTTGTTGTCCTCACCCCTCTCTCAGGGGTGGAAGGTTTCATATTTCCCTCCAAATTTATTGCATATGCCCAAAGAAATGGGCAGCTATGGACCTTCCCTACACCCGTCCTGCACATCCCGAGCTGTTTTCCCTACTGTCTGTGCCCCTTTTTCACCACTTTCCTATCTCCCCATTTTCTTTTCTTTCAAAGAAATGAGCACGGGGGTTAGTGGGAGTAAGCACTATTAAGCAGTAGTTAGCGGGTTTGCGCGAGTGTGCACTTGTTTGCGCTTAGCTAAGCATCGCTAAGCATCATGCAAACCCGTGCAAACCCGCTCACAACTGTTTAAAAGTGCCTTAGTCACTCTGTATGTCAGGGCCCTTGTTCTGATCAGCAGCAAAATAAAACACCTCTGTCAGTCTCGAACCCCGGACCTTGGGCACACTAGACTGCATGAAGTGCCACTAAGCCACAGTAGACATACAACAAGTTGGTGCTGAAATAAATATATCATGCATCAGAATGAGTGAATGTAAAGGAAAATAGGAATACCATAACACAAAACTTGTTCTGTGGAACTTTACCAGCAGTTGTTGTGGAATTGCATTACATGACTGTGATAAGAGAACCAGCCATTCTAGCAGGAAATAATGTTACAGCAGCACTTTACAACCCACACACCGTATCATAGCAGGACAAACAGTGGCATATCTGATTAGGGCAGAGGACATACATCTCAACTGTGACTACTTTTCATGGATGCCCCTAATTTTGAAACATATGTTATCTGTGTCCCTCTGAATCCCTCTGAAAAGTACTGACATTAGGCAGAAAGGTGGGGTATTACACTTAAGAATAATGACAATAATAAGAGTTAGACACCGCTTGTACTTCAGAAAAGGTGTAGTAATCCATATGCACTGGTTCTGTCGAAGTCTCTACTTACTGTCTCTATTATTTAGAAGTGTACCTCACTTTTACCTGCCTTTCCCTGACTCTGTTCAAATATGTACCTGAGTGTTTTAGAGGCCTGGCAGAGGCAGAAACACACAGGCATATCAGCTTTTCTGCTGTTACACACTGTGCAAATAACTTTGGAAGGAGTTTCACAAGCATACCTTATGTAGGAGTACAGCACTGAAATACCAAAAGATGTAGCCATGTACTGGTAGCAACTGACTGTAACAATGTCATTGTACCAGTGCTGAAAAGACCTGTGCGTTGCACAGACAAAGAATAACAGGCTACCATCTGGCTACCATCTGGATAGATCCACATTTGGGAGCTATGCAGACAGACTACTTGCCTTGATAAACTAACAGGTACACAGCAACCCTTTAAGTCCAGCAAGATAACATTGACACAATAATACATAATTCTCTCTGTACGTCTGCATCCCTACCCAAATGTGCAATATACCTGTGTGTTCAGGGTCTACCAAGGATGTAGGTAGGTATACTCAGTACTGGAATTGTCCAGTTTTCATGAGCAGCCTGTTCTAATGTCAACAATAAAAAAGCACAAACTGTTCAGAAGTGAGTACATTAATATTCACAGTATAGCAGTTCACAAACAGTTCATGTGCCAAAAGAATACATCTCAATAACTACTTTTGTATTTCAGTTAATTGTATAAGTAGAAAATAAACTACATACTCCCATGTATCTTTTGTTAGCATTTGCAGGGGTGAGTACAATTCTACACTGACAAGTGTGTACTGGAAGTGGCAACATTCAGGTCTGAGTACAAAATTTAAATCACTGGCTACACCCCTAGCTTCAGATATAAGAACTATACCAACCTTCTGACTTACACAACGGTGTCCACAGCAAACAAGTATGAGCCCCACTTTGGAAAGCTGAAAGGGCTACGCCTACCTGACTTAGCAATTTATAGCACTGGGTTGCTATGACAGTGAGTACTGCAATTACCACACAGCAGGCTGCATGCAATTACCAAATGGTGACCACCAATTGGTGCAGAGGCCATCACATGCACATGTGCAGATACCTATAAAAGCAGGCTGTACTTGCTGCCCACACATGCAATCACTCCATTGCAGACACTGAGAGAGAGAGAGAGAGAGAGAGAGAGAGAGAGAGAGAGATTAACAGCAAAAGCAAACTCAAAAGCAAAAGGAACACGGAAATTAATAATACCAACACATACAAAGGAAAGGTATGTAACATATATGTATTTACTGGCATGTAGTAGATGTTTTTGAAGAGTACTCTACATACTTTGAAACATCCATATGTGGCAGCAGTACGTATCTATGCACAGATGTCCAGCATAACTACTGTCATGGACAAATCAGTGTGTAGCTGTGTGCAGGGGGACATAACTGTGACATATGTAGCTCAGCATTAAATGTCAAACATCTGATCCATGTTATCTGTGTTCTGTACAGTAGTGTGGACAATGGCTGTTTGGGGGAGTAGCGCAAACAGCTATATAAACATGGATGTGACAGAGTAACACATGCATGATAGTCATATTAATGTGTAGCTTAGCATTGGCAACTGCTGTACCAGGCTAGTCTGCTAATCTAGCATTTGTAGCTATATACGCACCCTCTAATATTACTGTGTGGTCACATGTGACACCTGCTCATGTTGCAGCAAGGCCCAACAGGTCAGCCGTGAGGTCCAGGGACTTACAACAGTGTGGACCTTGTGTGTGTACGGCACACACATACGGAGAGATATATATGTGTCAGATATATTAACATCTGTACATGTGCATAGAACAAGGGACATACTGCAACTGTATGTGAAGGGTGGACATATATATGTTGGTGAAGGTTGTTATGTGCATATTTGTATGTAGGTTGTAGTGTGTGGCAAACAAGACAGCATACAGTGCTGGCAGATGACATGTGGTGGTTACACTGTGGGGGTGATTTGTTAAGTTTGCAATGTTGCAGCCAGTGAGGCCTGCTAAAGCTACATGGGCTGAGAACACCTTCAGTGCATTTCTCACAAGATTGCGCGATATCATTACATTACTGTATACCTCACATCCTTTGCATAATTGATATTCCCACCATGAAAGGTGGACTGTATATGTGCCTATATGTATATGTACACCAATGGATGTGTATATGTATGTATATATATATATATATATAGAGAGAGAGAGAAAGAGACAGAGTCATATATAGTGAGACAGATGCCTGGTGTCAAAGCCATGGCCTCAGGCTCAATGCCGAAAATTGCATTGTCATCCCTTTTGGTAAAAACTCGGTACCCATGAACTACCACATAGGTAGTAGTCTACTTAACATCGAACGTGTGATAAGAGACCTTGGGACACAGGTGGACAGTAGTCTCCCCTTTGATGATCACAGTGCCACACTTGTCAAGAGACCCTTCTATGTGGCACACCTCATCACAAAAGGCTTCTCATCCAGGGAAAAAGAGGTAATTGTTCCCCTCTACTCATCACTCATAAGACCCATTATAGAGTACAATGCCCCTTTTGGTATGTACCTCACAAGACATCTACAACAACTGGAAAGACCACAGACATACCTCACAAAGAGGATTACCAGCCTCAAACAGATGCCCTATGCAGACCGTCTCACAAAATACCAGCTTTACTCTGTCACATATCGCCTACCCAGAGGTGATCTCTGCCTAACATACAAAGCTATGTCAAACCCAGAGCTGTTGGACATGCTCCATGTAAGGAAATCCCAGTCTCTCCGAGCTACACGCTCTAGGGACCTAAACTTTGTCACCACAATAAACAGAACATGCTGGAGGGATAGATTCCTATCTCAGAGACTTCCCATACTCTGGAACAAACTACCTGTCTATAGCAAACAAAGCTCCTCAGTAGCACTCTTCATGAATAATCTTGATGATTGGATGGGACTGGGAGATAGGTAATACACCCCAGGGATCACCTCTGTGGCTCTGCTTGACAGGGGCACAGGAAATTAATTTCCTTGGGTGGCAAAGGCTAGGGTACCATTTGGCTAGGCTTATATAGGCCCTAGGGCCAATAGCCTAGTACCTACCTATGAACCTATACACACCCACACGTACTTGTTGCAATACATGATATGTGAGGTTGACTGAGTGTGATGGTCAGTGTGTTGGTGAATGTGTCAAAGTTGTGTATATGTGGGATAGCCTAGTGAGAAACTGTTTCTGACATGGTATTTTGTGTCCTAGCTTTGATCCCAGCAAAAGATGTGTATGCTATTGCTAGGCGGAAAAAGCAGTATGGCATATGGTCTGACGTAGTCCCTTGGTGTTGACTGGGGTGTGTCATTGGAGGCTAAAGCAGTACATGTATGCCTATTGATTGGTACTGCTGGTGAATCCAACTCCTGTATAAACAGTAGTACTACCTGAAGCTGTAGGCCTAAACAGCACAGTATGGTGTATGTCCATATTGCTTGGAACCACTGTTTTGTGTGTTCCCTGTAGTCCTCACAGATTACATACCTCAGGCTTAAGGTTTCGTAAGTAGTGACACACAGTACTGTATGGTGCACACGTAAAGCTCATCTGGGTTGCCATACCTTTGTGTCTTGTAAGTATGCCTGATGTGTGTGTGAGTATGCCTGTAACATGCCCTCTGTCATATGTGTGTTACAGGATATAAGTGCATATCTAGCAACATGTATAGTCTAATACAGCAGTATGCCACCCATATTCATGAATGTGCACATATATTAGGCAGGGGTTTGCCATCAACAAGTAGTGTGGTATAATGGTAATACTGTAACTGGACTATACAATCATTGCGATGGAGAACATATTACGTTATGCATTAGCTTGATCTATACCTTCTGTGGCTAGGTGGTGCATTGTGTCGCATACAGTGTGCCATGTACTGTTGTATAGTCTTACATAGTGATTTCACTTTGTTGCTGTGCAGAACATGGTGTAATATACAGAGAGTGCCAGGCACTGTCAGGCAGTTGTGGGGTGAGTACTGATATGTGGTATTGAAAGTGTGTATCCTCTGACAGCTAACGGGTTGCTATATATGGCAGTTCAGTGATATCTGTACTGTGTAATAAGTGTGCCATATGACTTGCTCAGACATATTGTTTCATTGTCTTCCAGGGATCATGGCCCACTGTCGCAACCCGAGCTATAGTAGTGCTGAGGATGACATCATTGCAAGCAGTGTGATCCAGCACTACAGAGTGCTATTCTCAAGAACCAGCCAGGACCAGCATGAACGGACTGCACTGTGGCAAGATGTTGTCAGTAGGGTAATTGACATAGGCATGCATAACCGGACATATGAGCAGGTATGCCATCACTGCAGTGATTTACTTAGACATGTCCGGCAGCATGCATCTGATGTCCGTAGACAACAGCTTGCTACAGGTGGTGGGGTTACCATCCATCCCCCCCTCACCAGAGTGGAGGAGCTGCTCCTAAGCCTGGTGGCTCTTGGCCAACACCAACAGCAGCAGACATGTATCGTCATGGAGGTTGGAGCCACCCAGCAAGTTCAGATGGAGCGTGCAGGTAACATGGCATATCTGTAGACTACTGTTACCTCTATTGGTAGATCATGTATATGTGAAATGTGTACTGTGTAGTTAGAAGATGTGGACCCTGGTGTTGTGCAATACTGATCATTTGGAACATAATATGTAGGCCTGTGAATGTAAACAGTTGTACTACTGTAAGATTGCAAACCCACAGTAGCAATGTCACAGTTGTTGCCACTGACAAACTGTTTCATATCCTTGTAGGTCCCTCTACTGTGACAGCAAGGCAGCAGACCCATGCTGGTGAGTGTGTTCTACATTTATTGTTGCAAATAAAATGTGCACGTCATAAGTAAGGTGTAGGCCATGTACACATGTAACACACCTACGCATAATGCATGCTGTGCGTGTTTGCTGTGAGACTATGCACATCTCAGTAATGTGATTAGCTGCCTCAAACACATGCAATACACAGACCATCCCAAACAAATTTGGCTACACTGTAGTGGCCATTGGATAGGCAGATTCAATACACATGCACACAACATACATAACTATGTCATACACAGAACATATTAATATGCTACACATGACGTATTCACACACCGTCTGTAAAGTCACACTCCAGTATCTCAAATTTCATCCACACAGCACACATAATATACCTGAGAGGTAGAGGCCTATCATGGGGTGGTGAGACACTCTTCCACATACAACACATTCATGTTTGGCAATGCTCCTTATTGGGCACCTTACAAACCCATGTAACAGCTGGCCATGAAATGGTGGATGTAGCCATGGTACTACAGTTCAGGTACAGCATGATAGGTGCAGGTCTGGCACACATTAGTAGCCTTGAGTGACCACATGATGCTGCATGATAATGGCTTATGATACTACACCCCATCCAGTTATAGTAACCACAGTACTACACATAGCTTTCATTGCTATACACCTCACTGTTGTGTGTGTGCAAACATATGCACCTATACACAATATGCATAGCAATCACCATTTGCACAAACTGACATATATATGTCTTGTAATGCTATTGAGTGTCTAGGTCACATGACATACATTGGGTATGTGTGATGTTAAATGTTGCAGTTGTGTTGTAGCATGCCATGTCATGGCTGTCACTGGCATGTCCACAATATGTTCTACACTCAGCATAACTACTGTACATTGGCTATGTGGACCAGTGGTATTCCAGCAGGTGGACATGCACCACTGATCCTGTGTGTATACACAGCATGCATGGGCTAAACCTGTGTCCACAATTATCTGCTAAAGACACAGATGCTCTAATCAGAGATGGATATCTATGTGACACACAGATACACATCCAGCCATGGTATGTATACCTGTGAGTGATGGTGCACAGGACAGTAAAGAGGTTTTAATACTTGCACAGCAATGTTGTGTCCATGTATACATTGCGTTTCAGGGTAAGGCCAATCACCGAACAACAACACACATGCATCAAAGCCATGTATACTGTTAGTAACAAGTCCTGTCTACACTCGCACTGCATGCTGTTGAACAACACACGTCCTGCATGCTGACATTTGTGATATGACTGTTTGGCTTGTGACACTGTACCCCACCATCAACTGCTATTGAGTATGTTCTGGATTGCTGGTGGTGTGTGTGTGTGTGTGTGTGTGTGTGTGTGTGTGTGTTTGTCTGCTTTAGTGAGGAGTGTATTTGTGTGCATGTGTGCATGTGTGCATGTGTGCATGTGTGCATGTGTTCATGTGTGCATGTGTGCATGTGTGCATGTGTGCATATGTGCATGTGTTCTGACATCATGTACAGGTCGTAAAGTGTGTTTCCTGTCTTCCTCTCACAGGTGCTGAGGTTGGGCTGGTTCACTGCAACAGGGAACCTGATGTCACTGACACAAATAGTGATAATGAGGATAGGTGTGTTGAGGCACAGGCATGTTTGCCAGGGTCTGTTGTTGGGCCACCAATCGACAGTACACAAGTGTCCACCCCATCCATGCACACAGTCATACTGCCAATACATCCATCATCACCAATGCCCTTAGCTGAGGGGCAGTGTACAGTCAGCAATGGCCAGGACAGTGTGGTATCTATGGCACATGCATCCGGACACAGCAGCCATAGCCAGATGTCTGGAACGGTACCACATAGGCAGATGTCCAGGGGTTCTCTGAGCACTGCTGGTCATCATGCCCCTGGCAGATGTGCCACAGGTCTTACAACCTCACGCATGTTCCAGGCTGTCATGGAGGCACAGGCACATATGGAACGGTACACCAGACAGGCACTAAGGGCACAGAGGGCACATGACACCAATGTAATTGACAGTATCCGTGACCTAGCAGGTGCCATCCGTAATTACACTGAGGTCACTGACAGACGTTGGGGGGAGACATTAGATGTCCTCTGCAATGTCATGTCCATGTGTCAGGACAGTGTAGGATGGTTGAGACGTCGATGTGGATGTATGCCAGCAACATCAGCAGCTGGCAGTCACCATGGATGTCCATCAAGTCACAGCCGCTCCTGTAGTGCCAGTACCAGCCCCAGCAATGTTGGGGGTGGGCTGTTCATAGACCATCCTAGAAGACCACGTGCACATGGCTCTGGCCAGTCCCAGCAATGACCTGGATCCAGTGTACATATGTCTACCTCTGAGGATAGTACCCAGTCTGGCTTAGTACCTGATACTGTCTGTAGCACCCCTGCCAGGCACAGGTACCGTATCCGTGGCCAGAGACATTGATCTGTAAAGCCTGGCAGGTGCAGTCTGTGGCTGTCCCACAAATCCCCGTATATGGCAGCCACATGGTGGAACTGTGTGCATGCAGACACACACACATAAACCAGACACCTAGGGCTAACACATATCCGCACACATTACATCCACATTAGCCCATACCAGTACTCTTGGCCCTCACACATACACACACACACACACACACACACACACACACACACACACACACACACACACACACACACACACACACACATACACACACACACACACATACATGTCGATTGTATGGATCAATGTAGGCCTCTGGCAAACCAACAACATACCCTGTGCATATGATGAGACCTGTGCCACCTCCTGTCATCTGTAACATTGATGCAGGAACAGGCTAACATGGTGCTGATGCACAGGGTGACTTTATAGCAGTATAGCAATGTTAGCATGTTGTCAGCAGTAAAGTGTAATGATATCATTGAAGGTATAGCTGAGCAGGCATGATGCATTAAGGCTATGATTGTCAATGTAGTATTGTTTACGCCAGTGTTAATTCCAATAGTGTATTGTCCGCCCACGTGCCACTTGGCTAATGTGTGTAGTATTGGCAGCATGTGTTAGAGAGTGGACAGTATGTGTGGGATGTGTGCAGCACAGATTTGCAGGTGTACATTTGTGAACATGGTGGAGGTGCACTGTCTGCATTTACATGCATAGTGGACACATGGGCAGGGTGACATGCCCTGTATTACACAGTGTTAACACTCCATAGTTTCTATTGATGGCCAGTATGCATTGTACTACACACATTTTGGAACTTGAGTACACATGTGTGTATGACACGGTTTGACACTGTGCTGTGGGTGATACTGTTACTATATGTCATTGGTTTGCATTCTAGTAGTATACATAACCTCAACAGCCTGACCATAAACAATTGTTAGATGATGTCTTGACAACTGACACACAGTAACATTTGGGTCCTTCAGGTACTATACTATGTCAGTAACCAGTGGTATTCACCTGCACCCATTCCTAGGACCACTCCTGTTTGGCATATAGCTCTCTTAGGTACAAGCAAACACAGTAGGGATATGTCCATCCATGTCTGGAAATGCATACTGTGGGCTATAATGCATTCTCCAGATGACACACACACATCCTCCACAAGGGTATCATACAGACAGATACCTGTTGTCAAACCCATGCTGTGAAGCTATAAGCCAACTAAAGCATAATCATCCACTTTTACAAAACATAGTATCCCCACAAAACCACATAGGTAGTAGCCTCCAACATATTGAATAGCTACCCATGTGTACATACAGCCAAGTGTTACATCATCACTCCTTTGGTAATCACATTTCCAAAGGTATTTTGAAATCCCTCGGTGGATCACATAAGCAATAAGGGGTCTGCATGCATATCCACAAATGTTGTTGTACATCTATAATGAATAGCCATCATTGACAGACTTTGCTGCATTTGAACAGGTCTGAAATATACCTCAGGCATAAACCCTCACTCACACTATTCAATAGAAACCGTAATGAGTGTGTGTGACACGGATGACCTTGGCCAGGGATCATTGCAGTGTCTGGGCTTGTCACAAACATACAGATGTGACCTAAGGTCTGGAAAGCGGCAGCACACTCTGGCAAAGATAACAGATGTGTTCATGGAGAAAGCAGGGTTCCCATCTATGAAATAATTGAGGTCAAATGTACGTATATGTATTTGCCACACAGCTACCTGACATGTGCAATGCACATACTGTTGTCATTGTGATATGTCATACAGTAGTAAAAGCAAAACCCACAACACATTGACCAACAGTGTCACACACATAGAGTACACACACATACACTCACCAAGTGCAGGATTCAAACCCCTACCTAACTACTTTATGATACTAGAGCAGTACACATTAACATGATGTGCTATACACATTACTGGGAGTTCTCTTTCCACAGGTATATTTGTAGGATGGTGACATCATCAGACTTGACAAAGATGAGTATACCACTTTTAAGGTGTTTCAGTAGTCTTCAAAAAGGTTGCTTCTCTGCAAAGAGACACACACACTCTCATACAGTTGGCAAGTGTAGGATTCAAATCCCTACCTAACTACTTTATGATACTACAGCAGTATGCATTTACACGACATGCTATACACATTACTGGGAGTTCTCCTTTTCACAGGTATATTTGTAGGATGGTGACATCATCAGACTAGACAAAGTGGGTTACATCAGGTGACATTAGGTGGGCTACATAGAAGGAATTTCTAAACACTTTGGCAATGTGATCATCAAAGGAGAATTTACTATCAACCTGTGTCCCCAGGGCCATAATTACATTCTCTGTACATACTGGATTACCACCTATGTAGTCATTTGTGTACACTTTGTTTTATCCAAAGGGGATGACTATGCATTCTTTGGCATTCTGCTTGAGGGCATTGTTTTGACACCAGGTATCTGTCTCTGTAAGACCCTTCTGGAGGATGTCTGTGTCAGCCATAGAGTCGATTATGGACCACAGTTAGCAGTCATCTGCAAACTTGTTCAGCCATACTTCTCCCGTGCTTGCCTGTACCTCTGAGCAGTATCTACTGAACAGGTGGGGT
This sequence comes from Protopterus annectens, assembly GCF_019279795.1. Classification (NCBI taxonomy): domain Eukaryota; kingdom Metazoa; phylum Chordata; order Ceratodontiformes; family Protopteridae; genus Protopterus; species Protopterus annectens. The sequence goes on along the minus strand of NC_056725.1, from coordinate 1,152,889,787 downwards.
CGCAGAACCAAGACCTGTGGGATGCCATTTGTGACTGGTTTAAAGTCAGACATGGCACCTGCAACTCTGAACATGTGTGTTTGATCTGTGAGCCAGTTGGCCACCCATCCTGTGACACAGCTGTTAATGTTCAAGCTGGTAAGCTTGTCCATGATGCCAGAGTGGGGAATGGTGTTGAAAGTCCTTAGTGAGGTCTAGGTGGGCTGTGTGGACTACTTTCACCTCCATCTGAGTCCTTGGTAACTGTTTCAAAGAAGTCAACTAGGTTTAGGAGGCAGGATCTGCCTTTAACAAAGCCAAGTTGGGTAGAGTTCAGTGTCTGGAGGTTCCCAATGTCTCTGTTTATGGGTTCCATGTTAATTTGCTCCATAGCTTTGCAGACCAGGCTGAGTAGGCCTATAGGGCAATAGTTTCCAGGTTCTGTTGTGGCACTCCCTTTGTGGAGCTGGATGACTGTTGCTGTATGCCATTCTTTGGGTACATAGCCTGTGGTAAGGTTGAGTCTGGACAGTGAATGTAGGTGAGGGTGTAGTTCCTTTTGGGGCTGGTGTAAGAAGCAGCCTGTGACACCATCCAGTCCCATTGATGCTGTGTTCTTAGCTTTGGAGAGGGCTGTTTTTACCTCCATGAAGTCTGGGGCTCTGCATTCTTCTGGGATGGACACAGGTCCTTTTGGGAGTGATGGGGGGGGGGTTGCACTGAACTTGTCCGCCAGGTTGTGGGCAATGTCAGTTGGTTCAGTGTATTTTTTGCCATTTTGCAGTAACTGACAGCATATTTGAGAGTTGCCACCTAAATGTTTAGTATAGCTAATGAAGGCTTTGTGGTTGTTATTCTTACATTCCTTGGCAATTTGTCTTTAGAAACTGGCCTTGGATTATTTTATGAGCGATCATTGTTTCTTCCTAATAATGATCAGTGATGCCTTTCCTTTTGTGAAGTTTGCTCTATCGTGTGTTCGTTTCCTCCTTCTGTTGTATAGCTTATTTATGGGCAATGACCACCAGATTGGTTTCTTATTTTTGGAGGAGTGCGTCTTGGTTTTATTTGGGATGTCTCGATCCATGCATCCCTGTAGAAGCTCATAGAATGCACTTGTAAATGATTCGGCAGATTGTATAGCATTATCCTATAGCAAGGGGGCTTTGGAACTTTCCACGTTGGTCTTGGGAAGTGTGCAGTTTGCTTTTGAAAATGTCTTCACAGTGATTTCCTTGACTGGGGGGGGGGATGCGGATGTCCAGTGTGATTACTTTATGATCTGATATTACCAGCAAGGGGTTTATCTCTGTTGTGGAACACTGGTACCACATGTTGGTGATGATCAGGTCCAGTATGTTGTCACCTCTAGTGGGTGTGGTGACCAGCTGTTCCAGGGCATTTGAGTTTTTAAAGTCTAGGAAACATTGGGCAAAGGACATTGTACACAAGTAATTCTCCCACTCAGTGTTTGGGTAGTTGTAATCTCCTCATATAATGGTGTTTGGTAGGACCTTTATATTTTCCTCTGTTCTCAGGAATACTGAGTGAGGTTCCTGAGACAAGGTAGGTGATCTGTAGCAGGCTAATATCTGATAAGCAGCTTTGCCCAATGTTAGTTGCACTTGCATGGTCTCCAAGGCCTCATGCTGTGCCACTAATCTGAAGATATGGGTAACCATAAGGTAAATGGATACACCCCTTCCTTTTGTATTTCACTCTGGGTTTTGGGGCCGAAGATTAGAGGGATTGTGAGTGTTTTATGTGGAGCATGTCCAACAGCTTTGTGTTTGACATAGCTTTGTATGTTAGGCAGAGATCACCACTAAGAAGGCGATATGTGAGAGAGTACAGCTGGAGCATTTTGAGACGGTCTGTGTATGGCATGTATTTCAGGCCACTAATGCTCTTTGTGAGGTATTTCTGCAGGCTTTCCAGTTGTTGTAGATGTCTTGTGAGGTACATAGCAAAAGGGGCGTTGTACTCTATTATGGATCTAGTGAGTGATGAGTAGAAGAGAACAATGTCCTCTTCTATTCTGCATGAGACACCTTTTGTGATGAGGTGTGCCACATAGAAGGATTTCCTGACTACTGTGGGGATGTGATTATCACAGTTGTGTCCACTGTCCACCTGTGTCCCAAGGTCTCTTATCACACTTTCAGTGTTAAGTATACTACCGCCTATGTTGTAGTTCATGGCTACAGAGTTTTTACCAAAGGGGATGACAGTGCACGTTTTGGCATTGAGCTTGAGGCCATGGCTTTGATACCAGGCATCTGTCTCAGTGAGGCCCTTTTGTAGGATGTCCACATCTTTAGTGTTTACAATTATGGCTCCTAGTTTGCAGACATCTGGAAACTTCATTAGCCACAGACCTTCCATGTTAAAGTTTACCTCAGGGAAGTAGATACAAAACAGGACAGGACCCAGGACTGGACCCTGTGGTACTGCACTCGTCACTGGTCCAAAGTCATACTTGGAGTCTGCTACTTTCACAGTGTGTGTTCTGTTGGTAAGCCAGTTGGCAACCCATCTTGTGACTTAGCAATTTATACCTAGTTTAGTGGGTTTATCTATAATTCCAGAGTGTGGGATGGTGTTGTAAGCCATGGCAGGATCTACATAGGCTGTGCGAACCACCTTACGCTTGTCTATGGTTCTGGTGACTGCTTCAATGACGTCTATCAGGTTTAGGAGACATGATCTGCATTTTACAAACCCAACATGGTTGTGGTCCAGAGTTTGGAGATTACCAATGTCTTTTTTTATAAGTTGTATGATGATACATTCCATGGCCTTGTAGAGCAGGCTCATCAGGCTAATGGGGAGATAGTTCCTGGGGTCCGTGGTGTCTCCACCCTTGTGTAGTAGGATAACCGTCGTTGTGCGCCATTCAGCAGGCACAAAGTCTGAGGTGAGGCTATGACTGAACATGGTACATCGGTGTGGTGTCTGTTCATTCTGTAGTTTGTGAAGAACACAGCCTGGGAAGTTATCTGGCCCCATGGATGCTGTGTTCCTGGCTTTGGAGAATGTTTTTTACCTGTGCAGCCATGATGACAGCAACTTTGCAGTCTTCCGTTATAGAGATGTGCTCTTTCATGGGTGAGAGGGGGGTAAAGTTAGCACTGATCCTATCTGCCAGGATGTTGGCAATATCAGTTGGGTCTGTATATTTAGTGCCATTGAGCTGTAACTCAGAACAGATCTGAGTGTTGCCATTGAGATTCTTGACATAGCTATAGAATGCTTTGTGGTTGTCTTTAGAATCAGTGTCAATTTTGTTTTCATAACTAGCTTTGGAGGATTTTATCAGGGATCACAGCTTCTTACTGATGTTGACCATGGAGCTCCTCCACTCATGGGATTTTACCCTCCTTTGCAACAGTTTCTTCCTTCTATTGTGCAGTTTGATTATGGCATGGGAACACCAGATTGGCTTCCTTTTCTTGGAGGATAGCGTCTTGGTTCTGTTTGGGATAGCACGATGCATGCAGTCATGTAAGTGCTTATAAAGTGCAATTGGGAAGGATTCAGTAGTCATAACTGTATTGTCCATCTGCATGGGTGTCCTGCAGTTCAGCACTTCTGTCGTAAGAAGCATGAAGTTGGCTTTGGAGACATTTTTTAACATGGTTTCCTTAATGGGGGTGTGGGTCCAGAATGTGGATATGTAGGGTAATTAGCTTATGGTCAGATGGGACCAATGAGGCGCTGACTTCAGGTGTGGAACACTGGTCACACAGGACAAACCAAACCCCATAACCAACACAAATAAACACAAAGTGAGCTAAATGCTACTCATTGCAAGAAGTCTCAGCCTCCAGATGCACACACTTGAGGCACTTCTCATTATGGAGAATATTGATATCTGTGCAGTAACAGAAACCTAGCTCAAGGCTCCAGACAGCACACCAACACTACCAGGATACTACTCATTCCATACCTTCCAGCATCAGAACCTGAATCATAGCACATACAGTGAGGATGTATCCATATTCATCAAGGATACCTACACCTCTCTCTACATGCTCTCTACAGGATATGTACCCATAGAATGTTGCACAGAATGTTCTTCACACTCCACAGGGGTGGGGCCACAAAAACCCCTTGGCATTCATGCTGTATGAGCCTGACGAGTGTGTTCTGCAAGGCAATGGAGCCAACCATAATGGAAGTCAACAATACAGAGATTGGGAACCTTCACACAGTTGAGCGCACCCAGTTTGGCTTCGTGAAATGCAGACCATGCCTCCTGAACTGGGAAGATTTCTTTGACAGTTACCCAGGCTACAGATGATTGAAATGAGCTCAACACAACCTACGTATACCTCGCTATGGCCTTTAACACCATTCCCCAGTCAGGTATCATAGATGAACTCACCAACCTGGCCATGTATCCATACATCACAAGATGGATTGCAAACTGGCTCACAGATAGATCCCACACATTAAGAGTTGCTGGCTACATGTCAGACTCTACACCGGTAATGACTGTTGTCCCCCAGGGTTCAGTCCTGGGGTCCCTCTGTTTTGTATAGACTTCTCAAATGTACATGCCAACACAGGAGGGTTGTGGTTGACTACGTTTGCTGGGAACTGTAAAGTGTTTGCCATAATAGATTCCCTGGAAGACAGACATATTCTCCAGAAGGGACTCTATGAGACAGATGTGTGGTGTCAGAATCATGGCCTCAAGCTCACTGTGGAGGAATGTATAGTGATCCTCTTTGTTGAAAACAAAATACCCACAAACTACCACATAGGTGTTACCCCCTTAAAAATGACAAGGTGATAAGGGATCTGGGGACACAAGTAGATAGTCATCTTTCCTTTGGCAACTATGTTGCCAAAGTGATTGGGAGATCCTATGTGGCCCACCTAATCAACAAAGGGTTTGCATCAGGATCCAAAGAGGTAGTGTTGGCACTCTACTCTTACGTCATCAGACCCATCATTGAGTACAGTGCACCATTTTGGATGCACTCGACTTAGCATATCCAGCAGCTGTAGGGACCACATAGGTACCTCACCAAGAGGATTACTGGCCTCAAACAGTTGTGTTATGCAACACAACTGATAAAACTAAATCTGTTCTTCGTTGCGTACCGCCTACTCAGAGGTACACTCTGCCTAACATACAGAGCCATGTCCAACACATAACTGTTGAACATGCCCCATCTACAGATAACAACATTGAGTCACCCTACACATTCCAGGGATATGAAACTCATCAGAACGATGAATTCAACATGCTGGTGGGATAGAGTACCATCCCAGACACTTGCCTTACTGTGGAACAGAGTCCCAATGTACGTGAGACAGAACCCCTCGCTGACACTCTTCAATTGGAACCTTGATGAGTGGATGGGAAACAGACAATTCATGCCAGGCATCACATCAGCAGCCCCACTAGAAAGGGGCTTAGGGTACTAAGTATTAGAACTAGGCCTTGGGAGACTACCCGATGGTGTGGTGAAAGCTGCACAACTTGCGTAGGCTGATATATGCCTTCGTCGAGATAGTCTACTACATACCTATGAACCTATGTGACAGGTACATGTCTACAGACAGTAGATGTGTACTTCATTGTACAGTCATGTTGTACAGCAGGCACATGCACCACATACACTGTAATGCTTACAGATACTGGTGGCTGTTATGTACAGTGGGAGAGATGTGCACCTCATGTCTTTCATGACATTGGGATGTGTGCTGGGTGGGGCAGTCCTGGATGGCTCCCTGTCATGGTCACCCTCTTACAAACATCTCTGCCCATCCATCTTTGGCTTATTATACTGTGTTCCCCTACATATATATATATATATATATATATATATATATATATATATATATATATATATATAGGTACATAGGTAGGTAATAGGCTATCTGCCTGAAGGCATATATTAGTATGGCCAGAGTGTGCAGGTATCACCACCCATAGAGTTAGTTCCCTAGGCCTCTGTGTAGTAGACCTGATGAAGTGATCCATGGTGTGACAGTTCAGTTTCACATACACTGATCAAGGCTCCTCTGGAAGAGTGTCAGTGAGGGACTCGGCTTAATGTTGGTTGGGAGCCTGTTCCAAAGTAAGGGAAGTCTGTGAGTTAGTAATGTATCCCTCCAACATGTTCTATTTAATGTTGTGATGATGATATCCATAGAGCATGTGGTACAGTGAGCATGGGTTTACTTCAGATAGAGCATGTACATTAGTCCTGCATTGGACATGGACCTGTCTGTTGGGCAGAGATCTCCTGAGTAGACAGTATGCAACAGAGTACAGCTTGAGTTAAATTCAGTCTTGTTGCATGGGCAACTGTTTGAGGCCAGTAATCCTCTTGTTGAGGTACTTCAGTGGTCTTTCCAGCTGCTGAAGGTGCCTAGTCAGATTCATCGCAAGTGTGTTGTGGTACTCTCTGATGGGTCTGATGACTGATGAGTAGAGGGAACCTCCTTTGACCTACATGCAAAGACCTTGGCAGTTTGTGGGAACACATAACATGATTTTCTGACCACTTTATGAATGTGTTTCTGGAAGTAGAGATGACTATCCACATGTGTCCATAGATACCTTATTATCACCTCCATATTTAGGGTGTTGGCACCTATGTGGTATTTGTATGACTGTAGCTCGAGGCCATAGTTTTGACACCACATCTGTCTGACTGAGACTCTTTTTAAGGATGTCTCTGTTGTCCCAACCATCGATTATGACAACTTTTTTGCAGTCATCCACAAACTTTGCTAAACATAGCCCTCGTGTGTTTGACTGTATTTCTGAAAAGTATACACCAGACAGGAGGGGTCCCAGGACTGAGCCATGGGGGACAGCAGTTGTTACCAGCTTGAACAGGAGACCACAATTCTTACCTTGTGGGATCTATCTGTGCCCCAGTTGGCAATACATCAGATGACATACATATTTATGCACAGGTTGTTGATTTTGTGGATATGGCATGTGTCTGGGATGTTGGAAAAGGGTTTTTCAAGGTCTATGTGGGGTGTGTGTAGCTCATTTCATTGATGTACATCCTGGGTGACTGCCTTGAAAACAGTCTAGCGGGTTTGGGAACCATGATCTGCCACTGACCAAACCAAAATTGGTAGGGTTGGGTGTTTGTAGGCTCCCAATAGCTCTGTTTATGAGTTCCATCATGATGGACCCCATGGCCTTGCAGATCAGGCTTAATAGGCTTATAAGACAATAGTTCCCATGGTCTGTTGTACACCAACACTTGTGGAGTGTGCCAAACGTTGCTGTAATGCATTCAATAGTTTGATATCCTGTACAGAGGGTGAGTCTCAACAGACTGTTCAGGTGCAGGGTCTGTTTGTTTTGGAGTTCACATATGACACAGCTAGGGAAACCATGTCATCCCATAGACGCCGTGTTTTTAGGTTTGTGCTGTTTAACCATAGTATTTGTGATTTCTGGGTTTTCACAATCTCCAGGTATGATAATGGGCCCTTTTGTCAGTGAGAGGGGGGTAAATATGAATGAACCTGTCTGACAAGATGTTGGCAATGTCAGTCATGTACATGTATTCATTTACAGTTTGCACTGACTCAGAACATATATGAGTTTACATTGATATTTATGACATAGCGAAAGAAAGCTTCATGGTTCTCTATGGACTCTTTGACAATATTTTTGCCATAACATGGATTGGATAATGTTAGGAGTGCTCATTGTTTATTTATGATACTGATTGGAGATTTATTACTTAAGTACTTATAGTTTCATAGTTTCATAGTTAAGTACTAGGCTATCTGCCCTGGGGCATTTGTAAGCCTAGCCATAGTGATATGGCTTTCACCACCCCATGTAGTGGTACCAAATAGAATTAGAATACTGTGCCTCTGTCTAGTAGTGACACAGTGAAAATCCCCTTACATAAATGAATTAGTTTACTGTGCCCCTGTCTAGTAGTGACACAGAGGTGACCCCCGGGGTAAACCTACGATCTCCCATCCACTCATCAAGGTTTCTCTTGAAGAGTGTCAGTGAGGGGCTCTGCCTAACATGAACTGGGATTCTGTTCCAGAGCTTGGGAAGCCTCTGGGTTATGAATCTATCCCTCCAGCATGTTCTATTCATACTTGTGTCGAGGTTTAAGTCTTTGGCTCTTGTGGTTCTGATGGATTTGGATCTTTTGAGTTGGAGCATGTCCATCAGATCCTGATTGGACATGGCCTTGTATGTCAGGCACAGATCACCTCTGAGCAGGCGGTATGCTACTGAATAGAGCTGGAGTTTGCAGTACATAGTTTGATTATGACAGGAGTCCAATATATTATATGGGTCTGTTTTCATATAACTGTGTGCACAAGGCAGGATTGGTGAATAGTGACAAGTTTCTGGGGAAAGAACTGCAACTGCCAGATATGTGTGGCCCACTGCTGTACTCAGACATGGCCTAAGTGTGTGAGCATGCCCAGTATGACCTTTCAGTATGTTGTTGACTGACATTTGCTTCCTTTCAGTATGTTGTTGACTGACATTTGCTTCATTTATTTAAGTGTGTGAGCATGCCCAGTATGATCTTTCAGTATGTTGCTGACTGAAATTTGCTAAATTTGTTTAAGTGTGTGAGCATGCCCAGTATGGACATATATACCATATGTGTGTGAAAAATCAAGTTGGTTTTTACTTCAGGGCTCACCTTTGTGTTGTACATCGACAGGAAGCATGCTGTGCCTGCAGGGCTTCCATGAGTCACTTTGCATAGACTTATCAACATTTCTATATACAGGGGGGACAGCTATTATTTGTACATTTCTACCCGGGGGGGCACACCTGATTGTTACTGTAGGTGTACATAGGATGAGGGGTTCACCTGACACTTATACACATTTGCTAGGCCTGCACTGCTATGTCAGGTACTCCATTTCAGTCTGTACTGTTGCCTATCATACTGGCTTGAGGCATACTACTGTACTACAGATCTTAGCTTCCAATTTCACGTATATTAGTTTGTGACTTCATAGCCTACCCAACCCACATCACACTGTCTGGCCTGCTGTTATCTGTCTGCATAGGCCTGGGGGGAAGTTCAGAGGGCATGATACAGCATTTGTTTGTGTTTGCGTTAGTCTACAATTGTCATGCTGTGTCTGTGCCAGTCAAATGCTGTCATGGCTTAGTGGTTCAGCACTGTGACTATAGTGCACAGTATCCTGAGTTCGAGCCCTGTCAGTGCTTTTTATTTTCCTGCTGGGAAGACCTGACTAGTTAAGGAACAGTAAAGCAGGTGTGAGCGTGTTTACCCAACTTTGCTCGACTTTGTCTGACTTTGCCCAACTTTGCCCAACATTGCCCAACGTTGCCCAACGTTGCCCAACGTTGCACTAGTTTGCGTGGTGTGCAGCTCCATGCAATTGTGCTTAAATATTCTAAACAGTGGTAAAATGTGCTTAGCACTGCTTTATATTGCTTAAAATAGGACAATCATGCCTCAGGTGGTGCTGCAGGGCTGCCTATGTCGGATGCACATAGTACACTCCCTATACATGTTTGAAAACAGGTAGCGTCAAGTTAGGCATCCCTTTTGTTGTATGTGTGAGTCAGAGAGAGGTGTCATTTCCAGGGTTCCTACTGAGTCAGTGTATGTGCTATGCGTTGCCTCTTTACCAAGGCCAAGGCATACTGGGCACGCCTCCTTCTGCCTACTGGGGCAGGCTCAGGTTGTTTCTCCTCTGAGTCATGCTGTGCCTGTGCAGGCCTTGGCAATGGTGGGGGGCTTTTTGGCCCTGCCCCATGCTGTTCCTGCTGCAGCTGTTTTTGCAGGATCATATTGTGCAGCATGGCACATACCATGACAATTTGGGTACATGTAGTTGGTGAGTACTGCAAGGCTCCACCAGATGTGTCCAGGCACTGAAACCGTGACTTGAGCATCCCAAACCCACTCTCGATTATGTTTCTTGTTTGTGCGTGTGCCTCATTATGGAGTTCTTGTTCGGGTGTGTGTGCATTTCTGATGGGTGTTATCAGCCACAGCTCCAGTGTGTATCCAGCATCCCCCACTACGTGACCATCAGGGATGTCCCCATTGGCAAATCTCTGGTACAGCTGCATCAAATTCCAGATGTGGGAATCATGGTAGCTTCCAGGGCAGCCAGCACACACATTGATTATTATGCCCTGGGTATTGCACACGACCTGGCAGTTGATGGAGGGGAGGCCTTTGGGGTTGATGTAGACCCTACCCCGCTCACTGGGTGGTGCTTTGATGTGTGTGTGCGTGCAGTCTATTGCACCCACTACCTCAGGGTATTCTGCTATTTGGTGGAAAAGATGCATATTGCTGGCCAATGCCTCACAGGAATTGGGGAAATATACATGCTCATCGACATGTGTGACATGGCATTCAGGAACTGGTGCAGTACCCTGGATGCTGATGCCTGTGAAACCCCCATCATATCATCAGTTGGTCTCTGGAAGGTACCTGTAGCTAGTATTCGTAGGCCAACACATACCTTGGTATCCACTGGGATGGGTTCCCCTCTGCTGGTTCTGTGTGTGAGGCATGTCCGGCACAGCTCAACAATTTGCTGCAGGAGGTCTCTGTCCACTCTATAGCGCTCCACTATCTCCATCTCATGTAGCCGCTGGTAGGTTACTCTGGGTCTGTACACTCTTCTCCGTCTCCTTACTGTGGGTTGCTCAGCAGCATTCGCAATATCACCACCCTCAGCATCTTGCACATGTTGGCTTATGATAGCAATAGCAGCCCCTAACATTTTGTCTGACTTAAGCTTTTTAAGTTTTCACTCTTTGTATACTGCAGTGTTGCAGACTTCTTGAGAAAAAACATGGGGGAATGGTGTTTGCAGAGTTTAAAGTGCTGGGCTGGGCTGGGCTAGTCTATTGCTTGTGTAATTGGCTGATTCTGATATATTTCACCTGGCAGCTCTGCTAGTTCTCCTTGGTTAACTTCCTACTACTTCTTTTCCTTCCTTTTCCCTTTCTGTTTCCACAAGGGGCAGCGCCGCGCAAACAAGCACAAACACGCACACATGAGCGCACACGTGTGCACAGAGGCTTGCACAGGCTTACACAGGCTTAGATGCGTGCACACACACGCACACAGGCTTACACAGGCTTACAGGTGCGCACACGCGTGCACACGGTGTAAGCATGTTTGCAAGACATTTCAGATATATCCACGGCGTACACCTTTGGTTTCTAGGTTTCAGCTAGGACAACTGTAGACACGCCTCTTGCAATCCTGAGCAACTCATGGCAAACACAAGCCACTCTGCTCCAATAAGCTTACAGTCTTTCCGACATACCCCCTCATGATGTCACCTATCTTCTACTCTACTTCTCCCCTACTCCTACACTTACACTCTAGGGACATGGCTCACATACCAGGGAAAATTGGGATTCACTATCCTTATCCTCATTTGCATAGGATTGCCTACTAATGCTTGGTTACATCTCTCAAACTGAGCTTTCCCCTTAGCAACCACTACTCAGTAGCCATGTTGTATTCAGCCTGCCATTCACCTGCATGGCAGAATAATCTTTTTATTAAACATGCCTATTTTTGGCTATTTTTTAATTATTTTCTGTTTTTTAAAGCGCCGCACGTTTGTGCGGCACTGCGCTATGCTTAAACATCGGAGATCGGGGAAAAAATAAAAATTAATTTTTATTAATTTTCAACCTATAAAAATGCCAGTGGCCTTATATTTGGCCATTGACATGTTTCCTCAACTGGATGCATCCTTTATTTGGAGCTGTCATAGCTCCGTTTAGCTATTTGCAGAACGGTACTCCGTTACCAACGGAGTACATTTCTGCAAATAACACTACTCTTCCACGGGCAGGTTAGTGTTTCCTGGATCACAAATTTACCTCATTTGCATAGCTTTCAGCAGCAAATCAGGTAATTTGCATAACTTAACACTGTCCGTGCAAGAGTAGCTTTAGAAGCTCTCATGCATAGCCCTGCCAGCTGTTGCTGGATCGCTCGGCAGACACATTGGCTGTCTGCCATCTTAAACTACTCTTAGACTCCATGCAAGCCTTCGTAAATCCGGTCCACTATGTTTGAACTAAGATTATTTGCTCATAATTTGATGTTAAAAGTTATTTTTCCTAGTAATGGTACCAGCTCCTGTGCATATAAAAAACCTAGCACTTTTTGTCCTACACTTTTACCTTCAGTTGAGCTGTTTTTAAACAAGTGTGAACGTGATTTGTTTACTCTGAATAGGTTACCTGCGGGTAATAAGAAAAGGAATTTTGCAAATTTAACATCAGCTGAATATAGAGCTTTGAAAGCTTTAAAAGAAGATGTTACTTTATAGATTAGACCTGCTGATAAAGGAGGAGGGGTTGTGGTCTTTGATAAAAGTGCATATGATGATAAAATGTTCATGATGTTATCAGATGAACTTGTGTACACTAAATTACAGCCTGCTTTGTTAGATAGACTTATCCAGTATGTTCGTGATGAGTTATATGATTTGCTAATGGATAGGTTAATAGATTTAGACATGTATAATTATTTTAATGTTGAGCACCCTCTTCATTCTTTGATATATGGTTTACTGAAAATCCATAAAGATAGTTTAGATCCTCCACTATGACCTATAGTTACAGGTAATGGATGGCTTACTGAACCTCTTTCGATCTATGTAGAGCATAAGCTTAGAAGCTCAGTTGATAGAGTGGGTACTATTCTATGTGACACTTCACATTTTTTATCTGATTTATATGATTTTTGTTCTTCACATGATGTCACCAGTTTTTTACTGGTTACGCTGGATGTTAATACACTCTTTATGGTTATCCCTAATATGGAAGGTGTTGAAGCAGTTAGATTATTTCTCCATAAGCATAGTGATTTTACACATGATATGATATTTCTCTGCTGTACACTATTGGACCTTATCCTTGAAAATAATGAGTTTTTGTTCCTGTGCCAATAGCTACGCCAACCTAGTAATGGCTAATTGGGAAGATAAATTTGTTTTTGTTGAACATGAATTTTGTCCATACCTCAAATTTTATAGGAGGTTTGTCAACGATATTTTTCTTTTATGGGATGGGACTAATGTGGAATTGGAGAATTTTATTTCCTATTTAGAGTCGACTACAGAGTTCTTAAGATTTAGTCTTAATGTTCATGAAACTGAGATAAACTTTTTAGGTGTCCATCTATTTAAAGATGGTGTAAATTTACAGACTTCTAAGTATAGGAAGCCTTATAGGAGAAATACACTGCTTCACCATAGTAGTATGCATCCTTCTCATGTTTTTAAGAACATTACTAAAAATCAAGCTTGTTGAGCTTCTAGATTGAACACTGATAATGATAGATTTAGGCAAACTCTCAGTAATATGAAGACTGAGTTTTTAGCCCATGGATATTCAGATAATGAAGTGGGCCCTGTATTAAGAGAGACCTCTGTAGATAGGACCGGGTCAGCCAGACCCTATTTTTCTGGTAGACATGCTCTAGCTACATCCTCTAGCAAATACTAAAATTACTTTTTAAGACCTGTTATCACTTTTTCAAGTGATGTAGGAATTGTATGTGATGTTATATGTAAGAATTGTCCTATATTGACATCTGATAATACCATTTTTGATGTTATAGGAGATGAACCTCATTTTTGTTTCAAAAATGGGGTTTCTCTTAAAAGACAGCTTTGCTATGGTAAAAGAACTAACACTGCTCCCATTTCTGATAGAAAGGGGACATTTAAATGTAGGAATTGCTCAGCGTGTCAGTATATATCAAATGTTAAGACATTTACGCAGCCATATAATGGGTTTACTTTTATTCCTAGATTTTATGCTAATTGCACTACAAAATGTTTAGTGTATCTTGCTTCCTGCACAAAGTGTGAACGTTTTTATATTGGTAAAATGACTAGGATGTTAAAAGAGAGAATTTTAGAGCATGTTGGATATATTAGAAACCATGATATAAATAGTGCTTTATTTAAACATATTTATAGTTTTAATGATCATTCTATTGAGTTCTTAGTATTACAGTGTTTTAATTCAAGTAAAAGACATGGAGATTTTAACAATATCATAGAGAAATCTGAGAGTAGCTGGAAAATGAAGTTACAAGCACATAGAAATCCTGGTTTAAATGCATTTGTACCTTTAAAACCTTTGTTAAAGGAATGTAAATTGATTAATTAATTAATTATTTAATTGTTTTATATCAATTTATTTTAATTGATTCTAGTATATAATAAATCTGTGATTTATTTGTTTTATGTCTGATGAAGTGCTGTGTTGTGGGCATGAAAGCGCTTACATTTTAATAAAAGGTTTATTTCTGCTTGAAGTCCTGGTGGGCTTGGAGTATTTTTTGCTAGTTCCAGTGTATGTTTTACTTTCGGGGACCTTTACTGCCTTGGTTTATACACATTTTGTGGTGTTTTGGTCTGACCACTGGACTGATTTCTGGGCCTAATTTTATGGACTACACCACTGGAACTTTGTCTAATCTGTCATCAAAAACATCAGCATACTCTGAAAAAATAGCATCAGTGAAGCTGGAACTAGGACATGTGCTTATCTGATGAACTTCTTTGGTAAAAGAAAGCAGATTCATTTTCAAACTGTCTCTGAGAACCAACAATGACTGCACAGGTCTTCAAACCACATAAAACAATAGGCTATAACAGCTCTTAGTCACATAGCATGAAAGTACTACTGAGCCTTCGGTTTGAATCTCTTCACCAGTGTGAATATACTGAGCAATAGAAGCTGATGACAAGAATAATTTCAAAGTAAATGTACTTTGCGAATACACTATCTCAAAGTAATGGCACTTTACGAATTAACTGTTTTGAAGTAATTGTAATTTGCGAATAAGCTACCTTGAAGTAATGGCAATTCACAAATAAACTGCTTCAAAGTAATGGCACCTTGCGAATAAACTTTTAGAAGTAATGACAATTTGTGAATAAACTTTTCAAAGCAATTGAAGTTTGTGAAGCTATTGGGCAGAAAAAGCTCAGAGTGAGAAACACCTCAAAATAACTGCATTTTGCAAATAAACAGTACACAACACACTGTAATCGCCCCAAAATAGCTGCCCTTTGCCAAACAACTCTGTTTAGTGTGAGAGACACTCAGTAATGGTGGCACTCTGTGAACAGACACTCCCAGGCACAAAAAACTTCTTGAAATGGTTTCACTTGACTGCACTTCATGAAATATTTGCACTTTGCACACAACAAGCTCTTCAGAATAATTGCACAGTAATAAGCACATACTGTAAGCACTTTTGCACACTTTGAGATACTTCGAACAACTCTAGTTATGCTATTCAAGGCTTCAGTCAATGCATAGTAGCAATTTGTACCAAACACAGTAATTTGCTCAAAACACATGTAGTCGCCTTTGCTGTATTTATACTCAATGTGCCCTTTTCTCCCCTTTCTATTATAGTCGTTTCGCTCTTTGAATCTCTTAATTTGCCTTTTATGCCCTTTATGCCCTTGTGTTATATTTGTTTTGCTCATTTAATCTCTTTTCATACCCATTATACTTTCTTGTGCTTGTTTTAACTCTAAACATGCTCATTTTACTTTAAACATGCTCATTTTATAACTCTGAGGCAATTCTGAATCCTTAATGTACTTTTCTAATGCTTGTTTTGTCAAATAACTTGGTTTCAAACATTTTATCCGATTAATGAGCTCTTTTCTACTTTTTGTTTGCTTAATAAACTTTTCTGTACTATTTATTTGCTTAACAATATGCTGTGTGCCCTTGTAATGATCTGTTTAACCTCTTTTAATAATTAAATAATTTGTGTGTATTCTCTTTACCTTTAACTTGCTTCTGGCTGTTTTTGCTCTCGGTTCTTTTAGTTTCTCTTCACCATTACCTCTGCACCTCATGGCTCTGAAAAATAGTCTTTGCAATCCCAGTTCTGACACCATGTCACTCGCCAGGTCAGGATGAAACAGGCGAGCATCATGTGTCCTTGTTCAAGCAGCTTTATTGTATGCAAACACATGATAAATGAGGATAAGTAACTTTAACTTATAAACAGATTAGCTATCATGTACACAGATGTTAACATTCTGGCTGCACCTTCAAAATGGCACTGAAGCTAACTCATGCTTGGTATTTATATGCACACACAGACCTTGGAAATGCTTCTTAAAGGTACAGCACACCTGTTATTCTACAAAAAGTATATACATTTAATGTTTCAACTGATTGCAACACAAATAATCTAGTATATTTAGCGTGATGTATTATCTGTCAAAGTTTTTATGTTGGTAAAACCAAGAGGACTTTGTTGGAGAGGATAAGGGAGCAAATAAGGTGCATTAAACAAGGAGATGTAAAGAACCTCCTGCCTAAACATATTATTAAGACAGATAAAGGACATAGTTTTAGTTTTATGGTTATTGAAATCATCCAAGAAGATTTAAAGATGGGTGATATTTCAAATAAGCCAGGAATGAGAAAATTGTAGTGGATTTTACAATTGCAGGCTGATAAGTATAAGGGATTAAACAGGAAGGTTTCCTTAAGGCCAGCCCTTAAAGGGAAAGGGTGACTTAGGTGATTAATTGAACATAAATTATCTAAATGAATAGGTGCTGTAAAAGGAGGATGTTCATTGCACAATTTGATGGTATGATTTGTTTTTACCTGTGAGCTTGTACAAGTATTGTATATGGTCTGAAGAAGCTGACGGTGTTCAGTGAAAACACTTTCCAGTTTTGATTTTTCGAATTATCTTTAGATTTTATTGTGGTTTTATCGGTCTGACATTAAATGTTTGTATGTTTGTTGAGTTATAGTGGTGCTATTTATTTTTGATATATATATATATATATATATATATATATATATATATATATATATATATATAGATATGTTACCCTTCAGACAATCAACTTTTAAGAAAATTGAGCTTCATATGTTTGAGATCAGGTGATAGACTTTCAGAAAAGTTAAAGTGCTTCCATTGGGATTATGGAACAGTAGGGATTGGTAAATTTACCCTTTCCCCCATTGTAGTGTAATCCCAGAGTTTTCAGGGGGTGTGGGGTGCAGAGGTGCTTGCCTCCTGCAAAAGCAGAGTTTGGTTGTTTTTGGTTTTCAGTGTTGTGGAATGTTGGTCACATGATCTTGATCATATGAAGTTTGATGTTATGATAGGGACCTCTCTCTCTATATATATACATATATGGGTCCCATTTAGATGATCAAAGTCTCAGAACTTCAAATTTCATATGGCCAACACCATATGATCGAAGTTTTAAGACTTCAAACATCTAACAAAAAAAGAAAATAAAATAAAAATTCTGGATGTTACTGCAGGGGGCCAAGCCCCCATGCACCCCCCCATGTGGGCGACTGCAGCTACCACACCCCCCACTACTTATACCAATACCGAGATCGCACTACAGTGAGGAAAAGGGAAAATTTCCCATTCCACGTTGTATGGAGATCTGAGTTTAGAACGTTTGAAGTCTTAAAACTTCGATCGTATGGTGTTGGCCATATGAAATTTTAAGTTTTAAGACTTCAATCATCTAAATGGGACACACACACACACACACACACACACACACACATATATATATATATATATATATATATATATATATATATATATATATATATAGTATATATAGGATCATAGGAGATTACTAGGCTAATGGCCCTGGGGCCCTTACAAGCCTAGCCAAGAGTTTATCCCCAAAAAAGAAGCCTCAACCAGCACCTGTCACTTGAAGGGGTCAGTGACTTACTTTGTTTGACGTGTATGGGAAGTTTATTCTAGAGATGGTGCAGCCTCTGGGAGACAAGCCTGTCTCTACAGCAGGTTTTATAAATGTCATATATTATATTTAGGACTTTCAAATGGGTAATGCACTAGGAGTTAGACTTACGGATATGGAGCATCTCTAGCATAGCAGGATCTGAGATTGCCTTGTAGGCAAGACACAGATCACCTCTGAGCAATCTGTACAATACCAAGTAGAGTGATCGTGATTTGAGCCTGTCCACATAGGACAAGTGTTGAATGCCATGGATTTTTTTTGTGAGGTATTTCTGTGGCCTTTCCAGTTGGTGTAGGTGTTTGGTTCATACCAAACGGGGCAATGTACTCAATTATTGGCCTAATGAGGGAGGAGTACAGAGAGGTAATAACCTCCTTTTTTCTGGATGCAATCCCTCTACATAGGAGATGAACCAAGAAAAAGGCTTTTCTGACCACTGCCTCTACATGATGGTCAAATGTGAGATTGTAGTCAACCTGAGTACCCAGGTCTCTCACCACAGGCTGTGTGCTTAGGGGGTTGCTGTTGATGTGGTAATCAGTAGGGGCTGTGTTTTTGCTGAATGGTATGACAATACATTTGTTTGCATTTAACTTAAGGCCACGACTTTGGGACCAGTCATTTGCTGCTGTGAGACCCTCTTGTAGTATGTTAACATCATTTGGGGAGTCAATGACAGCACCCAACTTAGAGTCGTCTGCAAACTTGGTCAGCCACAGGCCTTTTGTCTTTGCCTGCATCTCTGAGACGTAGATGCCAAACAGTAGTGGTCCCAGGGCAGATTCCTGGGGAACACCATTAGGGACATGTCTGCTGTTGGAGGTGGAGGCACCTCTTTTGACCTTGTGGGTCCTATAGGTGAGACAGTTGGCCACCCACCTGATGAGATAGGGATTTTGCCAAGTTGTGTTAGCTTTTTGATGATGCCTGAGTGGGGGATTGTGTCAAAGGATTTGGCCATCAAGATTATATATATATATATATATATATATATATATATATATATATATGCACACACACACACACACACACACACACACACACACACACACACACACACACACACACACACACACACACACACACACACACAGACATTAGAAAATATTTTTTACACAGTACATGGCTGACAAGTGAAGCTATTTATTGGAATATGAAGTGGAAGCCAAGACAACTGTGGTTTAAATTAGGTTAGGACTCATACATGTATGTGATGGAGTTGTGGATAAAAGCTGCAGGGATATAGTCAAGAATTCTGAGACCAACTGCTTGAATGTACCGCTGCCTCACCCACTACCACCACCACCATTGCTTCACCCCCCCCCCCTACTGTGGAACAATGAATGATTCTGGACAGCATAAGTTTTCAATAATGAAATTAAAACTCCACAGCTGATGGGCTTAAGAAAGAAGTCACTTAACACCAGGTACTCTAAACAATGCCGTTTTAACAAAATTTATAAATTGATGAAATAAAATCATGTCAAATATTCCTAGACTTCTTAAATTTATATTTTAGCATATCTCATTGTAGAAAACAAACAAAAAAAAAATTTAAAAACTTGCATGCTGTAGTTTACATGATGCAATTCTGTCTACACCATTCTGAAACTCTCAAAAGACAGCTGCAACAAGTAACAGACTACATAGACTAAAATAAATCTCCTTACAGTTGCTTCATGTTATGTTACATTACATTTTATTATGTCACAGGTCTCTTCACCTCAGTGAATGATTTGAAAACCCTTTTAGTACTCATTATGCTGAGTATTACCAAAAAGAAATTCATGAAATAATTTTATGCTGTCTAAATGCATGGCTTCTGATTTATGACCAAATAAATGGGCCTATATAAGGCACCTACTTTGTAACACATTTTCTCCTGACAGCAGGCATTTAGAATTTAACATATGGATTAAATATTTGCTTTTGTACATACATGGAAGGGTAGTGCAGTAAATTCTATAACTGTCCTTGTTGCAGTGCAGGCATTCACATCCTTGCTTTGCAGTCTTTCTTACTCTGGAAAAGCATTTTTGTGAACACGTGTGAATGACTGCAATAGTGACTGTTCTGCATGGTGTTGGTTCTGTCTGACTTTTTGATCGCACTAATGGTTAATGGTAACAGGATAATTTTGGATTGCACATAGCTCTACAGCATTTCATAATTCCATGCTTTGTTTGTTTGCTAAAGAAAATAAATGTTATACAAAGAAGCACTCTCCTAATACAGGAAGTCATTCTTGGGAAATTATTTAAACAAAAGCAAATATCTGGAACTTGTTAGAGTTTGGACGAGACAGCTGACATCCTGGAAATGAGTGCGGAAGTGTAGTCCATATTGATTTGATTGGACTAATGGCAAGCTTGACAGACAAGTGCCTTTGTTTTCATTGTACTGTTTTCTGTCCTAATGAGATCATTTGGTGAAGCATAACTAAGTATAAGCGCACCAGTAAATGATGCAAGTACTGGTACCCCACCCCCCAATATTAACAGTAGTACAAACAGTAATGAATTTAGAAAGCATGCTCTCACTGCTTTACTTTCTTCTACAAACACAGTATTACTGTCAGGCATTGTTGCCAAGTAAATCACATGTGGCACATATGATTTAAGAAAGAAAGGGTGGTCTCCACAATGTGGGAATTCACAGCTGCTTCATGGTGCTTTCTGGTTATCCATGAGGAGCGCCACTAGGCTTACAGACAAATAAGCTGTAAATGGGCTATTTATGCCAAGTAAGGAAAAACTCATGTATTTTAAAAACACACACCTACTTATGGCAGAAGAGTTAAGTACCTAAAGATAAAAGTTTTAAGTATATACGTGAAAGCCGTAGGGTTTATATTACTTTGTATGTATTCAGATATTGTGGACAGACACAGCTATGAGTAGTCTTGCTTTAAGGATTTATGGCAAAGCAGTGGACTGCACAGTTTTTATTATTAATATTTAAAAAGAAATAAAAGGGGTTAATATGGTTTATACAGGGCTTTCCTTATTCGGACACCTTGATTTCTTCATTAATGAGTGAAAAGAGGAAAATAGGATTGACTGAAGAAGGGAAGACACAACAAAGAGGGAGATACAGAAGGAACAAATCAAGATGGTTGTGCTGAGTGAGGCGAGAGAGAGAGGAGGGCCCATTGTTATTGGTGGAGGATAGAACCCTTATTTTATCAATTATTTTTATATAAGAGGGTAGTGTGGGTGGGAAATAGGTAAGATGATGTAGGAGAAAGGATAAGAAAAGAAGGGATAAGACAGTGCCAGTAGGAATCCCCAGTCCACAGAGCCACAAACATTTCCACAGCCAGATGGTGGTGCAATGGAGGAACCTGAAGTTAAGTGAGTAGGAGCCTGTGATGGTGTGGTTGTTGGCACCAGCTGGGACAGCGTGTCTTGAACACATAGAAAGGTGGCTTCAATGGGCTGAATCCATTTGTCCATGACCTGCTACAGCACATCCTCAAACAAGTTCTGAAACTCCCTTTCAGAGAGCTTTTCTACGCTGCCACCGGAACTGGTGCCACAGCCCTAACCTTGTGAGGATGTCCCCAGACAGTAAGAGAATTAATTCTCCCTAACCTAGGAAGTACGTGCTTAAGCTGCTCCAGATGATTTTGGATCTTTAAAAAAATGAACATAAATGGGAGAGAAAGACAACAATAATGCAGAAAGGCATGCATAATTAAAATAGAAAAAAAAGGTGTTGGGGGAGACAAAAGAGGAAAATACACCAAATAAATTCCCACATGATGTTACACAGCATTCAATTTCTTAGTTTAAACCATTTTTATAAATCTTTATTGAGTTAAAACAGAATGTGCAGGAAAGTGCTTATGTCAACATTTGACTACTGATTTGGGAAGTGTCATATATGTTGTTCATGGTGAGAATGCTATGAGAGGTGCTTATGCAGACTTTGCATGAAATGCATATGCTTACTTGGCAAGGACAGTGTTTGCTATCAAATAATGGTGGGATTTACATGTTGCAGTCTACTAAACAAACATAACGATCCTATTTGTGCCTGTTATACATTTGTTTGCAATATTGCAATGAGGACATCCTTTATAAATACTTACATCTTATAAAATATGTTAAAGACAGAATCCTGCATTTACATACTGCCAAATCCCTCACTCTTGCTTGCATAATGTACTGAATGCACTCTAGTGCTTCAGTGACCAAGCTTTATAAATATATATACAGATATGTATTAACGATATCAGTTAAACACAGAGTACTCTTTGCTACTTTATTCATGCTTAACAGCTTCTTCAACCAGACTGGCCATTCCTCTTTCCTGCTTTTGTCTGTTGTACATGATTTCTTCATCAGCTAGAAACCAAAAATATAAAACAGTCAAATATGTATTACTATGTGAATTCTCACACTGTGCCAATCATCCCTTTACTGGAAGTTATAAACAAATCAATATACTTTTAGTGGAATGGTGTTTTAAAATATTATGCTTTGCATGTAGCAGTCTGTGAATTATTTTCAGCCAGAAGGTGTTCACACACAGAAAACAATGTAGCAATTCATGCGAGTGTTCACTTCCTTCACTGTACAAACGTGTGTGCTTAGATAATCAGTTTTCTGCCTAAGAATTAAGTATACAAGGGTGAAGATTTAAAAATGTACACAGAAGTAATACATAAGTAATACAACTAGTCATTTCTCATTAAAATATGTGCTGGTCATTCACTTGATGCTGCAACCCCCCCCCCCCCGCCTCTCCGAACCTCCCCTCTGATTAGGGTGCGCTGCCTGACGGAGGGTTCGGCTACCATGTATATGCAGTTAATACTGAGGAAGAAATTGCTGCCTTATACAGTTATTATACTAATAAGGATTTTTCTGGCCTTCACAAACAAAATACTTTCTTTACATAGACTGTCTGCATGTAATTTAACTAGTATCTAAGGAACTGCAATAGTACATGAAATCATTATGCGGAAATGCAAAAAAAAATATTATTTCTGTATAAATAAATGAACAAGTATTTGTAAGTATACTCATACAGATGTATGTCCATGATTTTTCACATAAGGTCGGGGTGTTACTTCCAACAGTGACAATCATCTAAAGATGGAGGAGGTATTACGATATTGGTTCTTGTTTGATTATGGCCTTGCTGTCTCTGGATCATTGCTAATGCTATTATTCAGATGATGCTTGAGTTACTAATCAAAGCTTGACACTATTCCAGAAATGGTTATAAATGTTTCTGGCTTTGACATGCCAGAAGTTTTTTTTTTTTTTTTTTTTGCTGTACCCCCATCATATATACATTTTTTGCAACACCCCCACCCTACATGCATAATTTGTTTTCTATTTCTTTCTATTCCCCATGTCTCCAAGTTTACAAAATATTAACTGAATGAAACAGTTAGCCTAGCCAAACCTGCCATTTTATAACATATTAAGGAATTGGGAAATGAGCTACAGAAATGCGATGCGTTCACTAGTATAACCTGAATTGCTGAACTTCAAGTTAACGGCTTATTTTTCAATAAACAGAAGCAAAATTTAAAAAAAGAGAGAGGGGAAAGAGAGAGAACAAAAAAACATTAAGCCATGTCATTCAGACATCATATACTTTGGAGAATATACAAAAAAGAGATTATCATTGTTATGGACATTGCAGGAAATAAGGTTATCGAAGCAGACTTGGAATTAAAGAAAGGAAAAACAAGGAAGAAAGACTTAAAAAGCAGGAAAAATATTGATGGCATATTGGAACTAAAATTATCAGGTTAAGTAAAAGACCAGAAGTGTCATACCTTCTAAAACTGGAGACATATAATATACCTAATAGTAGGTCTAAAAGTAGAGTCAGTAAAAACAGCTATCCTCTCACTTGACTACTCAAACACTTGCAAGAATGAAAAAGAGAAGCATTAACAGGTGAAAGAATCTAATTTTGGTGATTCCCTGAGATGTTAACATTTAGACAGGGAATCATCTTACTAATCCTTGATGACAAAATAATTAACAAACTAGTCATTAACCACTTAGCATGGAGCATCACAGAACTGTATGGGGACATACTAACAATAATCTCAGATACTGACTAATAAAACTAAAAATTTATACAGATATACTGTAAATAATCAAAGTTAAGGTAAATCTTAACAACAAATATAACAGTTTTAAGGACAGCCACAAGCCATTTAATGCCTCTTGATAACTATGAGGATTTTCTAAGTAAATTGTATGATATAGACAGCACATAGAAACAGGAAGAAATAATAGTTAAGTATTGAATGCAGTAATAGTGAATGTTTCCATTCATACCAAGAATGTATTCCTCAATGACTTGATCAGGCCATAACACCAATGTATTTAGTCTTAGACAAATAAAGAGAGCAATGTTTAATTAAATAAATGCACATTTTCCTTATTTTAATTCTTAGACTCAGAACTGAGAACCCTAGAATTACAAATATATATGTAAGTACATCTGAAACTTCAGGAAAACAGGAAAAGTCAACATTAGCTGTCCACCTTTAAATTATTTTTTTTTCGGGAGAGTTGTGCCCTCTCCACCCCTCAATGGGGGCTACAAGGCCCATGCCTGCACACACACATACACACACACACACACACATATATATATATATATATATATATATATATATATAGATATATATCTATCTATCTATATATATATATATATATATATATATATATATATATATATATATATATATATATATATATATATATATATATATATAAATAACTCCAGCATTACTCTAGTGCAGAGAAAAGGAGTTACTCTGTGATACAGTGATCTCAGACTTAGATATAAGAAGATAGTGATATGAGACAGAGATTGATAAAGCTCTCATCAGATAAGCTAAAACCTTGATTCAGAAATGACCAGATGAGAACTGTCAAGACACTGACAAATAAACACACTGAAACTTCTCTGAATTGTATTGATGACAGGCTCGAAGAAAAAGAAAACCATATAGAATTTCTTTTAAAACAAAGTAAATGTATGATAAAAAATTAAAACCAGAAAAATGCAAAGCAAATAACGTAAGACTATATTGTATGTGTGAAAATCTGGAAAGGACTAATTAATATGGTGAATTTCTATAACAACTTACCACAGACACTAAAATTACAAGAAGGATTATGTTTTGTTATCGAGGGAGATAGAGAGAACATAGATCCCTGGTAAAACCATCAACAACAATCAAACTTTACACCAAGATCTATAATTGCAAAATTTCTTTCTTAAACAGAAATAACTCTTAATTGACCAGATTAAGATGTACCCAGGCTGTCGGCTATGCTAATTTGGGAGTGTAGCAGGGTACACAATAAATACAGAGATGTTAAGAGCTGCAGTAGTTAATTATTTTGTGCTAGTTAGTTAATGTTGTGTAAAGTACACAAATAAAGATATTGCACCCATATTTATGGGTATATGATAAGCTCAAAAATTTGTGGATATGGTAAATGGAAGTGGTCAAACAATCCCCAAAACTTATCAAGGAGATAGTAAGGATTAAAATCAGACATATGTCCATAAATGGAGGGGGATAATTTTAGACTTGCACCAAAGAGTAGAAAGCCTAGAATGTTTCATAAACCACTATGTACTTTATTTGGCAAAGGTGGAATAGTGCTCTTCTTTTTAATGGAATGCATCAGATGATGAAATGTTTCATATGTTTGGAAAAATGATACTTCCCCAAACCTTAAGAGAACTAGGAGCCCTATATCTAGAAATCTGTTGGATGGCAGTCAGTTTCCTTAACTTTCTATGGTCATAATTTCCACACCTTTCAACCTCTCAGAGCAAGAAATCTGAAGAAAGCCAAAAATAATGTGGGACGATGACGGCAAAGGCCCAAAAATAGGTACAGTGTTTAAATACTGTTCTTACAGACTTAGAAAGTTGCTAGAATAATGGGTTTTGTATTGTTATGTATTTTCTGAAGGATATGAAGTCTGAATCTCAAATGGCTTTCATAATTTATTATTATTTAGTAACTTCAATTTTCAGTGATGTGCCAGAAAAACACAAATTTTATGACGAACAGACCAAAGATATGAGGCAAAAATTTGGACATTCTGCAAAAATCTGTACAGTTGAGAGAGTGCCTGAACTGGACTTCACCACTAAACACCATGAGACAGAATATACAGGGGACATTTGATTATCATACATTTGCTCCTGGCTCTGGGAACTTATTTCAATAGGGATCTCTCCAAAGGATCAACAGCAGTAAACATTCAGTTTGAAATGGAAGACTTCCCAGGCGTGATTAACAAATTGGTATTGAACGACTGAAGCTGAGTCAGTATTAA
The DNA here is from genome assembly GCF_019279795.1 of Protopterus annectens. NCBI lineage: Eukaryota > Metazoa > Chordata > Ceratodontiformes > Protopteridae > Protopterus > Protopterus annectens. The sequence goes on along the minus strand of NC_056725.1, from coordinate 1,152,863,664 downwards.
CATGGCAGCAAGTACAAGAAAGACTCTAAATGCCACAGGATTCTGAAATATGTTATTTACTGTTAGTAGCGAGGGCATAATGATCTTGGTGGGCAAGAAGACATCAGTTCTCAACGGCAGTACAAAAGACACTGACAAGGAAAATGCTTAAGGCCATATGTTCATAAAAGGAGTCGATCAAATAACTATGATGGCAAGAATGCCAACAAAGGCCCATACGTTAAGAAGTTTCACCTAGAAGTACCTGCATAAATGTTTTTGTAAGCCTGTGATACTAAGTAAAATATATCCAGAGGCAGATCTGAACTGCTGAAAATGTGCAGCGGGACAGGAAGTAGACTTGTTACATATCTTTTTGCAGTCTTCGCAGTCAGAAGTATTCAAGAGGGATATGTAAAATATTCTACATAGGATGCTATGGGAACAACTGCAAGTCATACCATAAGTGAATTCTTTGGCCTATATGAAAAGCATAAACTTAATAAAACTTTGTATCTCTGATGTGTCTAATAATGTTTTTGGCAAAAAAGTAATAACAAGGCATCATGAGACAAGAGATGTACTTAAAGGACAAAAGCTAAAAATACTGTTGATGACATTAATGGAGGCGATAGATGGCACAATAGCTCGGCAAGATAAACAAAAGTGCTTGAAAAGATGGTGCTCTTGGCTACAATACCTACGTGGTGAAGATGATTAATGCTTATATTACAGGGATATTACAGGAATGTGAAAATTCCATTAATAGACTAAGTTAATGTCTATATTGAGGAGGTTTAGGATCCAGCATACAGCACAAGGGAAAGTACGGAAGGCTTCCTATGCATGGGTGGTACGTATATTAATGGAAGAGTCCTAAAGAAGTTCTGCAAGCTGTTGGAATACAATTTGAAGCCGGTGAGAATTAACCACTGTTGTGACACATTTATACTTAGCACATTCAAGTAAGTTATTGAAGAGTTCCAATCTGAAAGTATTTTGTTTTTTGATATTTCATAAGGAACTAAGGTGGTTATTAAAATTCTCCTTGTCTTTTATTCCCCTCCTTTTCTTTTAAGTCATCTGTGACAGTTTACCCTTTATAGACCAACATTTAGAAGTTTTCTAATTTTCAGTTTCTGTTAGTGGCACACATACATAATTCAGGCTGAGATAAATTAACTAAAATTTATTTATTTATTTTCAGTTTGATAACCGGGGATATCCACTGGGCCCAAAAGCCCGCTTTCAGTGGAGGCCCGGGGAGAAAAGCTCCATATTACAAACACATTGCACACTTAAAACTCCATATTACAAACACATTGCACACTTAAACAATTTACAAACAAGTAAAAATAAAATTTTTATACAATTGTATTGTTAGCACAGAAAAAATACACATACATATGAAATGCAAATGAAGTAAATCAGAAGAGAAGTGTAGAAAAAAGGAGGTGCAAAGAAATAAAGGAGAAGAAATGCCAGGAGGAGGGAAAAAAGAGCAGTTAGACAAATATTAATTTTATGTTTGTGGTGAAAGATACATTTTACGGTTGTGGTCAAAGATACAGTTGCAAGAAGAGGCATTATAGGCAGTGGGGAAGTGAAGATATAAAGAGTATTTACATAGAGTTTATACAGGGGGGGGAAATGATAAAGAAGCTGAAGGTGGGGAGCTGAAGAAAGTGTTGGAAGAAGGGGGGCAGGAGGGAGAATAATGAAAAGTGATGTAATAGGATCTAGGTAGGAAGTATACAATTACATTTCCAGTTTTGGGAGAGGTAAAAATGGAGTAGAGATTTGAATTGTTCAGGGCTTGTAGTGATTCTTAGCAGGGGAGGAAGCAAGTTCCATTTCTTTGCTATAGTATAAGAAAGTAGTAGGTGGCCAGGGGGTCGTTTAGGTTTGTGCACTGAAAGAAGATTTTGGTAGGTTGATCTTAGGGGCCTGAGAGGAGTGTAGAAAGGCAATATATTAGATAGTACAGGGCAAGCAGTGGGTTTAAAAATTAGTTTGTGGGCAGTAGTAAGTTGGAGGTAGTTAAGATGATTAGGGAGTTCTAGCCATTGAAGACTATGGAGGGAGATGCAATGGTGTGTAGAATGAGTAGAGTTAGTAGCGAATTTGGTGATTTTGTTGTAGCAACTTTCTAGTTTTGAGGAGATAGAAGCTGTAAGGTTGGTTAGAAGAGGAGCACCATACAATAGAGAAGGTAGGAGGAAGGTGGAGGCGAGGGTTTGTCTTGTAGCTAATGATAGAAAGGGAATGTTTCTATAAAGCATACCGAGCTTCTGATGGTTTTTTTTTATGTTTAGTTGAACATAAGTATTAAATTTCAGGTGTTCATCAATGGTAACACCAAGTAGTTTGGCACAAGTAACAACTTCTATTGAGGAGTGGGAGAGGCTGGTGATTTTGAAAGAGTGCTTATCAAGTGGGAGGGCTTTTGAGGGGGAGAAAATAATGATATGGGATTTATTGACATTAAGGGAGAGATGGTTTTGAAGCATCCAATTCTCTGTAGTTGTGAAGGCCAATTGGGTCTTGGCCTGGAGCTCGGGAAGGCTAGAGGCTGAGCAGACTAAAGTAGAGTCATCTGCATATTGCACAATTTGAGAGTTTGGAATTGCAGAGTGAAAGTCATTGATGAAGACATTAAAGGGCATTGGTCTGAGAATAGAACCCTAGGGGTAGGAAGGAAGGTAGAGGTACCCATTTGCCATTTCACAGCTTGGGATCTATCTGAGAGATAACTTTTGAACCAAGAAAGGGAATCTAGGGAGAGATTGAGGTTAGAAAGGTGATTAAGAAGGAGTGCGTGGGATACAGTGTCGAATGCCTTGGAAAGGTCAAGAAGGACAGTGGAGACAATATCTCCAGAGTCACGGGCAAGATTGACAATGTCTAAGAAAGAGAGGAGAGCAGTAATGGTACTGTGGCCAGGACGGAAACCGTGTTGAGTAGGGGTGAGGAGTTGGTTATTGAGGAGGTGGGGCATGAGTTGCAGGTGGATACATTTTTCAAGGACTTTTGAAATAGGGGAAAGAATGGCGATTGGGTGGAAATTAGAAATGCTATTATCTTTGCCTCCTTTATGAAGGGGCAGAATGTAGGCAGCTCACCATAGTTTGGGAACATAAGATTCCTGGATGGATCTATTGATGAGAATACTGATGGGTATGGCGATACCATCTGAGCGAGCTTGAGAAAGAGTGAAGGGATGTTGTTGGGGGCATTGGAGCATTGCTTCAGTTTGGAAAGAAGTTTTTTGATACAGGTGGTTGACACAGGTTTTAGATAAAAAGTGGGAGGGGGTTTAGGAGAGCAGGAATGGGGAGAGGAGGGGGAAGTAGGTTTAGGGGTAGGGGAGGGGTGGATTTGGTGGAGGTTTTAGTAAGTTCAGCTATAGAGTTAGTAAAGAAGGAGTTAAAAAGGGTTGCTATTTCTGTGTCGGTCTTATTGTTGTCTGGACAGGGATTGGATTTAGTACCGGGGTGTAAAAGGGAGTTGATGGAATTCCAGAATTTTTTGGGATTTTTTGAGTGGATAGACTGTAGTTTGGTGTAGTATGATTTTTTTTATCTTTTGTGATAAGTTTTTTGTTAGATTGCAGAGTTGCTTAAATTGAAGGAAGGTAGCTGGGTGTTTATTTTTATTGTAGAGTTTCCATGTTTTGTCCCTTTGTAGCATGAGAGTTTTAGTGTCCTTAGTTAGCCAAGGGGCAGAGTTGTATTTTATTTGTTTTGTTCAAGGTGGGGCTTGGGAGTTTAGGATTCTAAGAAAGGTAGTATTGAAGACTTCTAAGACTTCATCTAGAGGAAGAGTTTTTAGGATATCCCAATTTGTTAGTTTAAGGGTTTCAGAGAATATAGAAGGGTTGAAATTAGTGAGGTTACGAGTGTGGGCATATTGGTGTTGGTGAGGGAGGTGTTGGGCAGCTCAGTGAATAAAGGCTGGGAGATGATCACTTACTGAGTGAGGTAGTATACCAGAGTCAGAGATCTTATTAGGGTGGCTGACTAAGATCCAGTCCAGGATGGACCCAGGGGGTTGTTTTTGTTAGGTCTGGTAAAGAGATATTATATAAGTAACTCTTCAGACACATAAGCAGTTATGGTTTACACTGTTGTTAACGGCATGGTTCCAGAAACACCTTTAGCACTCTCATAGCCTACAGTAATATTTATTGTAATATCAACCAAAGAAGAATTGTGGCTGATATCTTTGTTGATATGAGCCTTTGAAATAGTTAACTTCCAGTTTCTAATACCTAAACTAAAAACATTAATTTTTGGAGACAATACAATATCTTGGTTCCAAAATTATATTAAGATAGAACATTTAGATTTTCTTTTTCAAAAATGTGTCTTCTCAAACAAAGGGACACTAAATACCAGTTTCCACAGGCTTTAGTCCATAGACCCACTTCTGTTTTCCTTATTCATCTATTATCTTACCTTAGACATCTCTAACCTTAAGATAATAATATATGCAGATTATATTCTCTTACTTGAGGCCATCAAAAAATGCAACTCTTCAGACAAATGTCAGCCCTTTTCACGTGGCTATACACTAACTGACTATTAATTAGCCTGGTAAATCTAATGTTGTGGTATTCTCTATCCTAGAAAAACACCCCACAATACCATCTCTGGTACTTAAACAGTGACCTAATACCTAGTGTAATTGAACAAAATACCTTGGAGTAACACCAGATCCCCTCCTTAACTTCACTGCTCATACTGATAGGGTTATCTGTAAAGTACTTTCTCAGCTATAATTATGCTTTCATATCTCCCATCTTCTCTCTTTTGCTGCAAGAATATCAATAATAAAAATATTTTAATCCCTAAGACAGAATATGCTCTGCCACTCATTAGCCTACATTCAGCCTACAACACTCAAAAACCTCAAGCAGCAGAATCAAGAATCTTGAGATCTGCCCTGCTTGCAAATAATAAGACATATCATTGTGACCTACTGAGGAAGATCCATTGACTCTCTACATCAAACTAAGCTACACTGCTGTTACGCACACTGATTTTCAAAATTCTTATACTGGGTTACTGCCCCCTTCTAAAAACGAATTTCTACTTAGAGAACATGTTTACTCATTCAGAAGCAGTCTGGATGATACTCCTGTTTTAACTAGGCCAAGATTTAAACAAGCTATCATCGAAAAAGCATTCTCTAGAATAGAAACACACTCTTTAGAACCATCTGTGTGAATAACAATACCTTGAACTCTTTGAAGAAAAGTTAAAAAAGCTTCCTATTTCAAGAGTCTAAATGCGCCTACTTCCAGGATGCTAGGTAAATAAGTGCACAAAGCTAACCTGCCTGAAACATTATCTCTAAAATTATTTATGCATTGTTTCTTTATGTGGACTATTATTGTACTTAGTACAAGAACACCAATATTGTGCTGCTATTTCACTGTAACTTGTATCACATTGTGTTACATTATACGCTCTCTTATTCTAATGCTAATATTGTATAATTGTTTTGTTTAAACATGTTTTGTAAAACTCTTTTGGACTAAATATTTTGTAATTGTACCATGTACATCATTAGCACAAAATGTTGTTTTTCAATTGTACTTTTGTATTCAAGTCATGACTAAAAAGGGCCAGTAGAGCAGCTCACCCACCAGGTAAACAAATTGTAAATAAATAAATAAATAAATAAATGCATAAAATTCCTACAGAAAATAATGTGAACTTTCATTTGCAAAATACATGGCTGGAAGCTGATGGCTGTGATTAAAATGGTTCAACTAAGCAGTAGCTAATAATTTCAGAGTTAAGGTAAGCAAATATTTCATGACAGGGGAAACCTTTTAAATGAAGTTAAAAGAATGTGAGACAGGTGGTGACTTTTAAGTAGTGATAAAATGCAACAGTGTCAGAAGGTATCGTGTTAAGTCATTTTCTGGTGTTTCCTTACCAGATTTCTGTATGCAGAGGTATTCATTTATAATGACTATACATGAACTAGTAAAGGAAAACTACTTGACGCTGAATAAATAGAAAATACACCTCTAACATACAGCTAGAATAAAGCAGGTAACTCTCCATTCTCTGTTACTTCTCATGACAAGTACATCATAACTGCTCTAGAACAATGTTCTTTCTATATGTTTGCATGAAGCTATATAAATACCATGCTTGCATCCTGCTACTGAATCAGCTTGCATCTGTCTTGGTTTGCATTTAGGTGTGGTATTGAATGGAAAGATAGTAAGAAGGAATGAAGATTTATAGTTTTGAAATCTACTACCGATTTTCATAAGTTTATGCGTCATGTTACTGTACATGTATCTCCAAGTGTTGAATACAATGCAATTAATCAATTAATTTTCAGAGAACCCCAATCCATCAAAACAATCTCAAGACCACTTTGTTCTCTGCATCATTGTATTTAAAATAAGAATCTCTGAGGTTGCAAACTATCCACTTTTAACTTTTGGAGATGGTTTAGTTGGTGAAGTGGTTTCACTGGATTGGATTTCAGTGAAAAATGAATCAGTCAGAGACAAATACTACCTAGTTTGAAGTACCAGTGCACGTCTTTAGAGACCAGTTTGCTGCTGTTTAATATCCTAAATGCATTTATACTGTCACATAATAATGCAAATGATGATGCAAAGATTTGCTTTTGCAGTGAGTTTTCACTTTCGACACCCAAACCATGACACTCTGTCACAACAATATTGATCTAAATATGCCATTTCTGAGAATGATTGAATAAAGTCGGAGAAGTAGGAATAATCCTTATCTTATTGCAGTCAGTTGGAGCAATGTGCAGAAATGTAGTAAGTTCAGCAAAGTGGGCTGTGGGCTCTTTGTCATCCACATGAAAAATAGATCTAATATTATGAATGTGTGAGAGTGTGTGTATGTGTGTGTGTATGTGTGAGCATGCAAGCACACCCATGCATGTCTGTGTGTTTGTGCACATACGCATTTGTGCATAAGTGTGTGTGTGCGTGTGTGTGTGTGTGTGTGTGTGTGTGTGTGTGTGTGTGTGTGTGTATATGTGTGTTTGTGTATACGTTTGTGCATGTGTGTCTGTGTCTGCATGGATGCCTGTGTGTGTGTGTGTGTGTGTGTGTGTGTGTGTGTGTGTGTGTGTGTGTGTGTGTGTGTGTGTGTGTGTGTGTGTGTGTGTGTATGTGTGTTTGTGTATACGTTTGTGCATGTGTGTCTGTGTGTGCATGGATGCCTGTGTGTGTGTGTGTGTGTGTGTGTGTGTGTGTGTGTGTGTGTGTGTGTGTGTGTGTGTGTGCGTGTGTGCGTGTGCGTCTGTGCGTGTGTGCATGTGTGCATGTGTGTGTGTACATGTGCATGGGAATACTTCAAGTTTCTTTCTCTTAACAAAAAGTTGTCATTTGCATGAAATCGACTAAATATTTCTGACATTTTGATTTTTCTCTGGTACCAGTCAATCTACTGTCTAGTTATTGTTAACCATGATTAATAAAAGGTCAATAAAAAGATTAAATCTAACCAAAGAATTCAGGCCTGGCAATAAAAGGGCCTCTAAGAAAGAGGAAATGAAAGGAAAGGATAACATAGTATGTCCAGCATTTATTATGTTTATCATTGCACAATGAGATTGAACAACTGCAGTTCAGGCAATAAAGTACTTAATATGTTATAGTTAGCAAAGTCATTATCGTTGTTCTTTTCTTTACTTTTATTCGCTGTCTTCAGTAACGGTTTTCCAATGAATCAGCGTTCCTAACATTTATTGATCACTCTTAGATATTTGCAGTTTTTAGTACAGTACTATGGCTAGGGAAAGCACCACAGGCATTTTGCTGAACTTGACTACTGTTTGTCAGTTAAATTATAACATTAGGACTTAATATCAGTCCTGCAGTGAGCTGAGACTGACGGCTGTGATAGGAGTTATTTATGAGTCATAAATGCTGATTATAATACTCATACTCAGAGATACAAGAATAGCAGCAGACAACAGCTGGCTGATCCCATCATATAATTTCTGTGTCTCTGCTGTTCAGTTACAGGTAATTAGTAGTTTAAACTATATAAGAAATGCAACAATTAATATTTACATGTCCAATCATCTCAGTCATGATTTCTACTAATGTCTTTTAATGGGTCTATATTAGATAATCGAACTTTCAAAAGTTCTGCTTTCATATGGTCGACACCATATGATCGAACTTTAAAAAGTTCGAAAATCTAACAAAAAAAAATAAACTACACAAATAACCTACCTGAACATTTTAAGCAGGGGAGCAAGCCCCCCTGCACCCCCCACACCACCCACTCTTTAAATATACCAACTCCGAGATCACACTACAGTGCAGAAAAGGGAAATCTTCCCATTCTGCTCTGTACTGAGATCTCTGTTAAAATGTTCAAACTTTCAAAAACTTGATCATATGGTGTTGGCCATATGACAGTCGAACTTTTGAAAGTTCGATTATCTAATATGGGCCCTCTTTTAATAAGGTACATAGCTCCTATATATGTGCATTTGACATATCTTTCTTACTCTCCCCTGACCAGGTAATTTAAGTTAAAAAAAAAAAAGAATGTGGGTGTAAAATATGTTAGAGGAACACTCCTATGTGTGTGTAGCACAAGCCATATGACTCCACTGAATCGAAAATTTAAATGGAATTCCAACAGCCTACAAAAAGTTGTATTGTTTGAAGTAGTTGGTGGAATTCCTTTTGGTAAATACAGCCCCTGCCCCTAAAAAATTCCAATCCTGTCTTAATGCCACTGCATTTTTTATTTTTTTTTTACATTTGTTTACAGGGGTACTACAGTGATCACAGCTACTGCCTGAGTGAAATAATTCACAAAGAAGAAAAAAGAGGAACAGAGGGGCAATAAGCCATACATATTAAAAAACAGAGCAGAATATCTAAAAACATTGTACCTTAACAATTAATATATACAGCAACAATTATGAGAGAGATGCACATTTTACTTTTACATGATTATATTTCAGGTTTAAATCATGGTGGAAATGTTGTGGGGGTTATAAGAGTTAGGGCAGTAGCTGAGGGAGGTAGATTTAAGAAGTGCTAGAAGTTGAGAGGTAGTAAGGTTATAGGTCAACATGCCCTTAGGTGATGTGGCCCGCTGTATAGGAGGTAATGTTTGATTTGGTGTGGAGAGCCACATGAGTTGATCCCCACATTTGGATAATTTCTTAGAAGACCCTAGGATGAACTTTCCATTTGTCTAGGTCTGTCCTGGTCCTGCTTAGCTCGCCTGCAATTATGTTTTGCTCGGACAGAATGCATTAAACCTAAAGATTCAATCTGAGCTGAGTTGCCATCTTCTAGGCTATCATAGCAACTCTACAAAGAGGGTACAGTCTGGTAGTACTCCTGCTAGTTATCTATCACATCACTGTGATGCTGTCTGTGCATACCTTTCAAGTATACTTCATTACGAGGAATGTACGTCATTTGGGCTCTTAAAAAGTTCATGCTCCTCGAAGTTCCACATTAAAAGGGTCTGTAACACATTCAGTGTTAGGAATTGTTTAACTGATATCCATGGTAAATAGAAAAGGATCATATTAATTCATTAAAAGATCTTTTTTATAAGTAAAACCAGCATATTTATCCATCCTATGACCTTCCTAGCTCTAGTTGTTAGTAAGCTCTTAGTATGTCTTCCACATTTTGCCCATTTGCCCCACATTATGAGGCCTAGTGTTTCTCATTTTGGAGATGGAAGGTTGAGAGCTATGTGTCTGTGTACAATTGCAAAGATCCTGGGGACCTAAAATAATTAGAGTAGTGGCAAAGTCTCTCTGACATTTATGTGTTTCCTTCTGTTGTGGAAGTTGCAGAGACTCTGCACTTTCACCCGACTGGAGACTGCACGCCAGGCCAGGTCTGAAGGATCTGTAGTGACAGACTGTAGAGGGGTTTGAAAGGAGAATAGGAGCTTGCAATTACAAGAGATGTGGTCTGCCCACCAGAGAATCATCCTGAAATGTTAAAGGATGAACATGCTGAGTCCAAACTGACCTGAGGTACCACTGAATCTCTCCCATGAGGAGAAGTATGAGAATCATCAATGCCATGTACCCCATATCCTGAGAAATCCCCTGGCACACACCCGACTTTGAAAGGAGAAACTCAGAAAGAACTTTTTCAACATTTCTATATTGTCTTGAGGAAGAAAAGCTCTTCTGTTAGCAGCATCTAGCATACTTCCCAGGAATACAATTGTGTCAGAAGGGATGAGAGAATATTTTTGTATGTTGATATGATAACCCAGACTGAGTTAATTGATTTTGGACATTTGCTGTGGACGTTTGACAGCTTAAGATAGAGCCTGCAAAGATAAGACAATCATCCAAGCATAGAAACATATGAATGCCTTAAAATCTAAAATCAATAGTTACTAGAGCTAGACACTGTGGATACTCACAGTGCAGTGAAAAGTCCACAGGGTAAGAGAGAGAAAGAGAATGAGAACTGATAATGTAAGCCAAACACACAAAAATCTTAAAAAATATGTCTGAACAGTTTGGGAATAGGAGTTTAATTATAAGCATCCTTTAAATCTAGCTTTACCATGAAAACTAGAGAAAGGATCAGAAGTAAAAGAGAATGTAGGGAAACTATTATGAACTTTGCAATCTTGGCAAAAAGATTTTTATTTTATTTATTTATTTATTTATTTGCATTTGTTACTGGGAGGTCAGCTGGACAAGGGTGACCCTATTTTCAGTAGAGGACTAGGGAGAAAAGCTTCAAAAACAATGACATGATAAAGCTACAGAATCAAAACATAGAAATCAAGCAGTGATGGTAGAGAACACATTACAGAATAGGTTGTTTTTCTTTCGGCTTTTCCCAGTTAGGGGTCGCCACAGCAGAACTCCGGTCCGCTAATGATTGGCAGTAGATTTTTTATGGGTGCCAGCTCAATGCCCAACCTTCAGCAAAGGCACGTCCATTCTATGCATGTTTTCGATTGCCACTCGACTGCTGGGAAGACATGCAGACTCCACACAGAAGGCACTCCAGCCGAAAATCAAACAGGAGAACCTCTTGCTGTGAGGCAACAATGCTCCCGCTGCACCACCGCGGCTTTACACATTGCAGAATAGGTAATACAGTAAAATAAATAAAATCCAACATCTGTATAATTAATATTAAGTATGCAAGCCAAACAAGAATAAAGTTGATGACATGGGATGATGTATGAACAATATGGTATTGCAGTTTTGCAGTAGAGAGAAAGGTGGAGAGTAGCAGATTAAAGATTCTGAAAGTTAAGGTATAGCCTGAGAGCTACTACTATATAGGCATCAAGAATGAATAGAAGATATAGTAGGTAACGGATACAGTAGGTTATGTGTGGCTGAGTGGCACATGTTGGACTTAGTAAGTTGAAAAAATTGAATGTATATATGAGGAGTCTGAGCCGTAAGTGAGAATGGGAGGAAATGTTGGAAGGCTAGGAATAGTGCTGGTACATATGCATAGCCAATAGGAGAACATGTGTTGTTTCAGCGAAGTCTTAAAGCATTCAGGGTTGCTAGTAGACCTAATTGAAGGAGGGAGAGCATTCCATACTTTTGGTATAGCATATGGGTAACGTATTTGACCAGCAGAAAGATTAGATTTTGCTACATTAAGGAGCATCTGATTGACTGATTGCAGAAGTCTATTTGGGTGATACATGGTGAACAGAGAGGAGAGGGCAGGACTGATAAAAGGCTTATAAATTAGCTTATTAGTTGTGGTTAGTTGCAGGTATGTTAGAAGCTGGGGAAGTTCTAGCCAGTTTAGATGTTGGAGTGATACGCAGTGGTGGGAGGAGTGTTTGGTGCTGGCTACAAATTTTGTGATTTATGAAAAGGAAATAGCTAAGCCTCCATTATTCTTCCTTCTTTGGTACCAGAACTAGAATCCTTAATAAAAACCTTTGCCCATCTGAATGGGAGTAGAGGATGGCACTGGTTCTACTACTTCCTGAGCAACCATCTGATGCATGATGGGAAAACACAAGGAGACTTGGCTTATAGGGCAAGGAGGAATCCCTTTCTTATTTTCTTTGCTCAATCTTATTTTTACTCATTATTTCTCCTTTCTTCCATATCTGCTCTACTTATCACCTCTAACAAAAAATTTTTCTCACTCTCCCCTCCCTTCTTCTTCCCCTTCTTATTCACTGTTTGAATTTGCCACTCTGGCATTTGCTGTGCGAGTGAGTAATAAACTCTCACACTTATAACATGTCAACACATCTCAATGTAACATGATATTGTATTTATCCTGTTTTAATGATGGTTTATGTGTATTATTCTACATGTCAAGTATATTAGTATTTGTATTAATCAATGTATTTACAGTATACTGTAATATGCTTTCAGTTTTCCCATGTATACTTATTTTCTATTCTTTTATATGTGGAGCTTTTCTCCCTGGGCTATCGCTGAAAATGGATACAATTATCCAGTCGGACTTTCCCAGTAAACAAATGTCAGTAAATAACAACAAATAAATTGGCAGAGAAATTCCAATTGTCAAGTGTACCCTTGCTGAATTATACTGAAAACCTATCTGTCTGTCACAGTATGGTACCATAATTGAAGATGAAGCTACAGGGTAATGAATATGTTTCCTGGGGGGGGGGTCTTAAGAGACAAATAGTCCCACTGACTGAGAGGACTGTCCTTGATTCTTTTGAGGCTTTTCTTTCTGTTTTGAGCCTCATTGTCATTGTTTGTTGGTACCTTGCTGCTAAAATTGCTTATTGACAATGGAAGCTGAGAAGAAAAATATTTTTTTTATTTGCTTTAAACAGGCAGTATAACATTAAGTGAAACTGAATACATGCACATGGATTGTAACATTGGGCTGTCCATTAGATATAGTTTCAAGAGGTAAGGGGAGATTTCTTAGTGGTAGTTCTGGCAGCTTGTAGGTATAATTTGAGATCATTCTGGGTAGGTGTGATTGTTGATAGATAAGGGTGGATTGGGGATTGTGTGTTGGCACTATGACCATCGCATTTACTTTGCTCTGTGCAGTTTTCTATTATTTGCCTGTGGGCGATGCTGGATTGTTTGGTTTGGGGTGTATTCATTCATCAGCACTTTAGGTAATCCTTTTAAAGCAAGGTGTCTGCATGGGGTTACTTTAGCAGGGTCATGGTATTTAAATCGTTAGGTGGTAGTAAGCATTGTTGATGGTGGAGCAGTGATGGCAGCACCTTCTAGCCTGGATGGTACCCAAGTGGAGGAGGTATGTTTTGTGGGCTGTGAGACTATCACAAGTAATAGTTGGTTGCCACATATGTGCGTTATGGCGTTAATGGCTGTGGGGGTGGAGGTATTGTTTGCATAGGTGATGTTGCCTTTTAAGCCTGTTCATGGTCTATAATTTGTATATGAAAAAAAAAAAAAACAGAAAAGAGGGAGCAAGAGGAGAAAGCAGTTCTGATATTTGATAAGTGGTTGAAACGCACATGCATGAATACTATGAGCATGTTATTCAGCTATCCAGATCGTCACCTAGTAATTTTGCTTTGTACATTAAAAAATTATAGTTTTTGGCATATCATTGAGGATAAAAGTCACTAAATAATGACAGACATTTGACTTTCAGACTTCCTATTCTTGTGGTCCAGATCAGACCTTGTGTTTTAAAAATTTATGGTTTTGGCATATCATTGAGGATAAAAGTCACTAAATGTTGATAGACATTTGAGTTTCAGACGTTCTATTCTTCAGGTCTGGATCGGACCCTGTGTTTTAAGGTGAGGAGCTTAATCGTTATGGCATAGTGTCTTTCCAGTCTTTATATTGATTTGTTTCCCTGTATGTCAGGTTGGCATGGATTTGGGTACTGCCTGGTGGAAATGGAGACTAATAGTGTGGTGGTCTGCTGCTTTAAAACATTTATATGTCACCTCTTATTTCTTTGTAACTTGGGGTTTCTGTTAAATTGGTGGAGTTCTATTAGGAAGAAGTTATGCTTTGTTGGCTGCATCTGGGTCTCTTGCTCATGGAGGTTATGAGGTATGCAAGGATGTTGGTGTGAATGGTGGAGTGCTGAGTGGCTTTGAATGTTCAAGTGAATTGAGGTAGTGTGTATGGTTTTCGGTGGTGACCATACTTCTGAATGATACTGATTTTTGCTGACTGTCCAGATTTTTGCATCATATTTTGGTTTCATAAGATTGGGATTTTCTGGCAAATTAGTGGGAAATCATTTAAGACCGAGGTTAGAAAATAATGACAGACATTTGAGTTCAGACATCATCTTTTCTAAGTTTGTAAGAGAGATATTTAAAACTTGTCTCTATTTTTGGGCCTTTGTCACACTTTCATCTATGGCTTTATTGCATATTTCTGATCTAAGAGGCTGGAAGCAGCGTTTTTAGATTGTTGGTGGTTGTGGTGGTGCTTAGACTGCTATGGGCTGGTAGTCCAGTTGGGTGAGTTAACAGCTGCTGTTAGCAGATGGGGGCAAGCATGTTAATTTGGAGGAAGACTAACAAGTAGTGGTGGTAGTGGTGTGGGGATTGGAGAGGTTCAGTGGCTGCAGTGCTTGCTTTTTCATGGGCTTCAAGCTTGGTAGCATGTATCCCATGCCTATGTGATGGTGTTTGGAGTCTGGCATGAGGGAAGTGCCCCTGCACTGATGGTTGGTGGTGAGGGGGGTGTTCGGGGAAAGTGTTCTTACCATACCTTGGAAGCATGCCTTTTGGCTGTATAGATGCTGTGCAGAATGTCTGGAATCTTGTATCTGGTTTGTCCATTTTCTCACAGAATTAGTTCTTTCTGGCAAATTATTGGTGGTTCATGGAGGCTTAAGATGGGATAGTGATGAGGGATGACTGGGTTTCAGATTTCCTGCTCTTCATAGGTTCATAGGTTCATACTAGGCTATCTGCCCAAGGGCATTTATAAGCCTAGCCCATAGTTATTTGGCTTTTGCCACCCCTTTAGTTTGAATAAAACTATGCCTATTATTTTGCTGTGCCTCTGTCAAGCAGTGACACTGAAGTAATCCCTGGGGTATATCTGCGATCCCCCATCCATTGGTCAAGATTCCTCTTGAACAAGGCCAGCGAGGTGCTCTGCCTCACATGTACCGGGATTTTGTTCCACAGCATAGGGAGTCTCTGGGTGATGAATCTGTCCCTCCAGCATGTTCTATTAATAACCGTGTCAAGGTTTAAGTCTCCGCCCTTGTGGTTCTGAGGGATCTAGATTTTTGAGGTGAAGCATATTCATCAAATCAGGGTTTGACATGGCCTTATATGTCAGGCACAGGTCACCTCTGAGCAAGCGGTATGAGACTGAATAGAGCTGGAGTTCTTTCAGTCGGGCAGCATAAGACATATTTTTGAGACCCTTTATCCTTTTGGTGAGGAACTTTTGGGGCCTTTCCAGCTGCTGCAGGTGTCTGGTCAGATACATTCGAATGGGGCATTGTACTCAATCATAGGTCTAATGAGTGATGAGTACAGGGGCGATGACCTCCCTTGATCTAGATGTGAATCCCTTCATGATCAGGTGGGCAATGTAGAAGGTTTTCCTAACTACTTTAGCAACATGAGTGTCAAACGAAGGCTACTGTCAACCTGGGTCCCCAGATCCCTGATGACTTCTTCTGTGCTCAGTGGATTGCCACCTATATGGTAGCTAGGGGTAACCTTGTTTTTCCCGAAGGGTATGACTATGCATTTCTTGGCATTTAACTTTAGGCCATGGCTCTGGCACCAGTTATCCGTTTCTGTGAGGCCCTTCTGAAGGATATCTGTGTCAGATGTGTTTTCGACTATGGCCCAGTTTGCAGTCATCTGCAAACTTTGTCAGCCATAACCCTCCTGTGTTTGCTTGTACTTCAGAAAAGTAGATGCCGAACAAGAGTGGACCCAGGACTGAGCCCTGTGGGACACCACTTGTGACAGGCTTTGAGTCTGACATGGCTCCAGAAACTCTGACCCTGTGGGTTCTGTCACTTAGCCAGTTTGCAACCCATCTTGTGATGTATGGGTTTACATTCAAGCTGATGAGTTTTTGATGATACCTGAGTGGGGTATTGTGTCGAAGGCCTTTGCCAGGTCAAGGTAGGCTGTATGGACTGCCTTTCCCTCATCAATGGCCTTGGTGACTGTCTCGAAAAAGTCAACCAAGTTTAAAAGGCATGATCTGCCTTTGACAAAGCCAAACTGGGTTGGATCCAAAGTCTGCAAGTTCCCTATGTCTTTATTTATGAGTTCCATTATGATCCTCTCCATGGCTTTGCAGATAAGGCTTGTCAAGCTAATGGGACGGTAATTTCCAGGGTCGGTGGAGGCACCGCCCTTGTGAAGTGGGACCACAGTCGCCGTCGCCACTCCTTGGGTACGTATCCTGAGGTGAGGCTAAGATTAAACAGCTGTCCTAACTGCGGGTTTAATTCCTCATTGAGTTCATGGAGCACACAGCCGGGGACACCATCCGTCCCATGGATGCTGTGTTTTTTGCTTTGGAGAGTGCAGTTCTCACCTGGGCGTTGGAGATGTTTGGGGGGCTACAATCCTCTGGTATAGATATCTCTCCTTTTGGGGGGGGGGAAGTTTGCACTGAACCTGTCAGCCAGTATGTTGGCAATGTGTGTAGGTTCAGTAATCTTCACATCATTTTGAACTAATTCTGAGCATATCTGGGAGTTTCCTCCTAGGTTTCTAACATAGCTAAAGAAGGCCTTATGATTGTCTTTTGAATCCTTGGCGATTTTCCTCTCAAAATTTGCCTTGGATGATTTTATGAGAGCTCTTAGTTTTTTACTTATAATGATCAAGGGTGTCTTATCTTTCAAGGATTTTGCTCTATCTTGTAGTAGCTTCCTCCTTTTGTTGTAGAGCTTGTTTATGGCTGGGGTCCACCAGACTGGATGCTTGCCTTTGGTACAAAGAGTCTTAGTTTTGTTTGGGATTGCCTGATCCATGCAGTCCTGTAGGTGCTGGTAGAAGGCATTTGTAAGTGATTCAGCGGTTTGAGTAATGTTTACCACTGGCTCAGGGGCCTTAAAGGAGACCACACTAGTTTTTAGAAGTGTGAAGTCGGCTTTTGAGAAGTTTTTCACTGTGGTCTTTTTGTTTCAGGTGGGGCGGATGAGGACCTCCAGCGAGATTAGTTTATGATCTGATCTCACCAGTGAGGGGTATACTTCCGGTGTTGAACATTGTGATCCCATGTTCTTGATGATGAGATCAAGTATGTTTTCTCCTCTTGTGGGGATGGTGACTAGTTGTTCCATGGCATTTGAGTTTATGAACTCCAGGAACCTTTGGGCTAGAGTGTTTGGGCTTGAGTAGTGTTCCCAGTCTATATTAGGGTAGTTGAAGTCACCTAGTATGATGGTGTTTGGAGATACATTTATCCCTCCATTGTTTTCAGGAAGGCCATGTGAGGTTCCTGAGTTTGAGAGGGTGGCCTGTAACATGCTACAAATTGCAGAGCAGTCTTGCCTATGGTTAATTGCACCTGGATGGTCTCCGATGCATCGTGCGTTGCCACCAACCTTGAGTTGTGGGTGTCCTTTATGAATATGGACACCCCCCTCCTTTCTTGGTGTTGTCCGGATTTTGGGGCCGGAATGCATGATATGAGGTGAAACCTGCTAGTGCTGGGGTGCTCTCAGGAGCCTTGAACCAGGTTTCTGTCACAGCACAGACATCGATGTTCTCCATACTGAGAAGGGCCTCGAGTGCATGCATCTTGAGATTGAGACTTCTGGCATTGAGCAGCATTACCCTTAGTTTTTACTTTTTTGTGTTCTAGGGTGGTAGGTTTAGAATTTGAGCCTTGCCTAAAAAGGCACTATGGGGTGGCAAGAGCCTTTGCCAATATCCAGAAGCCTAGGGTGACAGGTGCAAGCCATCCCTTGCGAAGCAGCGTGGCTTGTCCAGCATGTCATCCCAGGCAGACAGACATTGGATCCCCTTTGAATGACACCAGAATTTAAGCCAATTATTAAAGCTGATCATCTTATCACTGTATTGTGGCATCATTCTAGGTGAAGGTAGGATACTGCTCAAGGTCAGGGTCATACCTGCCTGGGCTACATAATCAGAGAGCTCCTCAATGTCTCTTTCATGTAGTCCAAGGAGGTACGTCTCAGGTCGTTGACACCAGCATGGACAATGACTGAGTCGTACTTGTACCTGCTGTTGAGAGACCTGAGTGCTTGTGTTATGTGGCGGATTCTAGCCCAACAGGCAGCTTACTGTGACCTTCTCCTTACTCAGTCTGGTGAGCGGGACGTCAGTGTGTCTGACTATGGAGTCACCTATGACAAGTATGTTTGGTGTTGTATTTGGCCTTAAGGGCAGTGACTGCTTTGCACATTGATTTTGTTGTTTATGTGTTGTTTGTGTGGTGTATTGAGTTTGCAGTTGCTTGGGTGTCTGCTTTGGAGGCCTCTGCTGTTTAGGTAAATTTTACTCAGAGCCTCCGAGTATGTCTTAGTGTGTTTATGTGTTTGATTCAGTGGTGTGGTTGAGTTATGTGAGACTGGTATTGTGGTGTGTGTAGTTGCCTTCTCCTCCTGCCTGGTCTTGCCAGTCCTGAGTTGAGAGAGCTCAGCCTCCAGTCTGGCTAAATAGCTGCATCTCTCACAAGTGTTAGTGTTACATGGGAGGAGGAGATGGTTGTCCGTGTACATGAGGCAATTGTAACATTGTCTCAGAATTCCCAGATTCACCAAATGGGCAGGAGAGGACGCCAGCATCTGACCCTTCGACATGCTAGAAAGAATTATGAGTTGGTATGAGACAGAAAAGTAGTGGGCTTAGCACGGAAGTGGGCACTCCTGGGGGGTTTTGCTAGTGAGAGATTTGTATAATATAGGAGTGCTTGACCTGCAAAGAGAATGCTTATAAGACAAGGGATATGCTTATAAGACAAGTGCTGAGCTTTTTGAGAAGAAAAAGCTATTTGGAACAAGTGCTGCACTTTTTAGTGTAGGTGTAAACAGTTTAGGTTACTAACAGAGCAGTTCTAAGGGAAAAATTGAAGAACAGACTTTCTGGAGCCAGAAAGAGTTTAACCTTGTTTAACCGGCGCTGCCCGATGCTGCTCTAGTGGCAACTCCGCGCTAAATCGCGCTAAAGCACCTTAAAGCGTGCTTGATGGCAGGGGCTGGAAAGAAGCAGGAATAGACCCAAAAGGGAAAATAAAACTACAGTTTCAAGTCAGTAACCACCTCTACGGGGGGCAGGGAAGCTGCTCAATGTTAGTCACTGCCACTGATGAACAGAGAGACCCTCCCTCAGCCCAAGCAAAAATGGCCTCACAGAAACTTTCAAACAGTTCAGGAACAGCAAGCCTGTAACTGAACTTTTTAACTCTCAGAAAAGTGGGAAAAAGCAAGATTTTTTTTTTGTTTTGTTTTTACAGAGATAGCAGAGGTTCACAAGTAATATCAAGTTATAACAGTGCAGTAAATGACCCCACACAAGAGTGCTAGGTCAAGGACAGAAAATATGCAAGTTTTAAGAAAAACGATTTAAAATTAAGTGCAAACAGGAAATTCAGCAAACAGCTTTTGGTTGTGCTCTAAATACAGCTACTAATACAGAAATCAAGTTTAACAAGCCAGAAAATGTTCAAGCTAGGCAGCTATGCAGAAAAACTTAGCAAATAAACAGAGAAAAAATACTTAAAATCTCAAAAGTGGCTCCCTTCTTCTCTCAGCGTTTTTTCCTCTTGGAGGGTGCTTCACCAACAGCCAACAAGCCTGAAAAGACGCTCAAACCACGAGGCAACTAGGTTTTAAGAGAGGAAGATGAAGGAGTTATGGAAATGACCCCTAGTGGCCAATAAAACTACAGTTTCAAGTCAGTAACCACCTCTACGGAGGGCAGGGAAGCTGCTCAATGTTAGTCACTGCCACTGACGAACAGAGAGACCCTCCTTCAGCCCAAGCAAAAATGGCCTCACAGAAACTTTCAAACAGTTCAGGAACAGCAAGCCTGTAACTGAACTTTTCCAACTCTCAGAAAAGTGGGAAAAAAGCAAGATTTTTTTTTGTTTTTGTTTTTTACAGAGATAGCAGAGGTTCACAAGTAATATCAAGTTATAACAGTGCAGTAAATGACCCCACACAAGAGTGCTAGGTCAAGGACAGAAAATATGCAAGTTTTAAGAAAAAACGATTTAAAATTAAGTGCAAACAGGAAATTCAGCAAACAGCTTTTGGTTGTGCTCTAAATACAGCTACTAATACAGAGATCAAGTTTAACAAGCCAGAAAATGCTCAAGCTAGGCAGCTATGCAGAAAAACTTAGCAAATAAACAGAGAAAAAATACTTAAAATCTCTAAAGTGGCTCCCTTCTTCTCTCAGCGTTTTTTCCTCTTGGAGGGTGCTTCACCAACAGCCAACAAGCCTGAAAAGACGCTCAAACCACGAGGCAACTAGGTTTTAAGAGAGGAAGATGAAGGAGTTATGGAAATGACCCCTAGTGACCAATAAAACTACAGTTTCAAGTCAGTAACCACCTCTACGGGGGGCAGGGAAGCTGCTCAATGTTAGTCACTGCCACTGATGAACAGAGAGACCCTCCTTCAGCCCAAGCAAAATGGCCTCACAGAAACTTTCAAACAGTTCAGGAACAGCAAGCCTGTAACTGAACTTTTTTAACTCTCAGAAAAGTGGGGAAAAAAGCAAGATTTTTTTTGTGTTGTTTTTGCAGAGATAGCAGAGGTTCACAAGTAATATCAAGTTATAACAGTGCAGTAAATGACCCCACACAAGAGTGCTAGGTCAAGGACAGAAAATATGCAAGTTTTAAGAAAAAAACGATTTAAAATTAAGTGTAAACAGGAAATTCAGCAAACAGCTTTTGGTTGTGCTCTAAATACAGCTACTAATACAGAAATCAAGTTTAACAAGCCAGAAAATGCTCAAGCTAGGCAGCTATGCAGAAAAACTTAGCAAATAAACAGAGAAAAAATACTTAAAATCTCAAAAGTGGCTCCCTTCTTCTCTCAGCGTTTTTTCAGACAATTTATGTTGATGCAACACCATGATGCTACATTGGTGCTATCAACTACATTTGTAAGAGCAATATTAAAAAAAATAGCATTTTTTGTTGCTTTGTCCGGCTTTCTTTTTCTAAGAGATTGAGAGGTATGGTAGTAGGGAAACATGCAAACATGTGGTTCTCTCAGCATTATACATTTGTAACAGCAGCATTTAGGGGTTCTCCCTATTTTGGGCCTTTGTCCATGTGTGGGTTATGGCTTTGTCCAGAATTGTAAAGGTTGAGGCATTGTCACAGGATACATATTAAAAAGTTTTCATGGTAATGGGAGGATCCAGCTGGACAATGACCTATTTTCAGCAGAGGCTTGGGAGAAGAACTTAAACATATTACTTGAAACTAAACACAGTAATTTCTGATGTTCAGTTGGTAACTGGTGTAGAGGATTAAGGCTAAGAGTTATTAATAAGCTGTCCCTTGAGGTCCAGTTGCACCTTTAATAGATTATAATTACTTTTGTCACAACCATGTAATGTTTTAACCTAGTAGTAATGGGGCCTCGCTTTGGCAAGGATAGGTGGATTTATTGAGGTCATTCAGAGGGTGGGTAGGTTGTCTTCAAATGTGTTTTATCCCTCTATTTCAAAGGATTTACATTTCTCTTCTCTTTGCAGATGGTGGTGCTGCGATGGGTGTTTCAATTTATGGAAAGCTAGGCAGTGAGGTCACAGATGGAAACACAGAGTTTGTGACAGCTGGTGGTCTGAAGGAAGTGGTCTTGCAGGAGATGGATGTTACTGCAAGGGGTGTTTTGGTCACTGGGGTGGTACCCAGAGAGGCTACAGGTACTGATACATTTTTATGTGCGCATTTAGACATGTGAGAGTTTGTCCTATGGGAGTAGTATGGGGACAGGTAAGGATGAGATACGTCAGGGGCATGGTGAAGCAAGTGTTTGGATTTAATTATGGGGATTTTGTGGTCTTCTATAGGTGGGGCGGAGTCATAGCAAGTGAGGTTGGGTTGGACTTTGTGTTCTGGCTGAGTGACTGATTAGCTAAGCAAGCCCCAGAGGTAGGGAAGGAGGTCTTTTAAACCTTTTACTTGGAGGAAAGCTTTGGAATAGTGGATTATGTGGAGAATTTAAATTACTTGATGTGGATAGGGATTAATGTCTGATGGACTCAGGAATTGCAAACAGTAAAGCAAGGCTTTGAAGGTTTTATTGGCTTTGTGCCTAAGTGACAGGGGAGAACTGGATGTTATGTTTCCTTATCTGTTAGGTATCATTTATTGCATAGTGATATGGTTGCAGAAGGATACTACCTGGCCTTGCCAATCTTGCTAAGTTAAGGGGCGGGGTTGGGGTTTGTTTGTGGTTGGAGAATAGGTTTCGCACACTTGGTGGAACTGTTTGGGTGTGTATTTAGCTGTGCAGGTTATGCTGGTTAATTGAGTTTGCACTAGCCTGAATTGTGTAGGCTATCTTTGTTGTCACGTGGATTTCAGGGTAGCTGGGGTAAAGGGAATTTTAATGGGTAGAGAAAAGGGGTATCCTTTCATACATCAAAAGGAAGACCAGGGGATACATTTTCCTATTAATGTATGGTTATTGCCTCAGCTGCTCATGCCATTTCCTGAGTCAGAAGTTGTGCATGAATTAGTAGATGGGGTTTTCTTAAAGATTTTCTATTTAATCAAGGGAGGGGGGTCATTTGGTAGGAATCTTCATCTCTTATAGAAGATGGAAGAGATTGTGAAGGTTTGGTGGAGTAGGGATGGGGGATGGTTAGGTTATTGGGTTTGTTTGATATTCTTTCCTTGGGGCTGCTAGGAGGTGGTATGTCATATGGGTCATATATATGACTTGCTAAGAGTAGGGAGGGTTTGATGGAGCATTGAAGGTATGCAGGTGTTTTGGGGGTTAGATGAGGAACTGGTTGTTCCATTGATTAGGGGGGAGTTAGAAGGCTTAAGAAAGGCATTGTTTCAAGCCTCCCAGCAGATATAGACAAGGGTTTGTTTATTTACAGGATGCGAAGGTAACACCTTGAAAGAAAAGCTTTAAGAGGGAAATCCAAGGACAAGCAACGGATTAAGGATGTTGTTGAGGTTTTGGCAGATGTATTGGATTTTTGGAGGAGGGAGGTTGAATTTTGGAGTTAGTTTCAATTTAGCTGGAATTATAGGTTTAGCGGGAGAAGATGTGGGGAATAGGGTTCATTGTCAGTTGGTTAATATGGCAGTGGTATGGGTTTCTGGTGCTGCTAGATGAGGTGTGTCTGGTTGGGATAGATGGATTAGATGCTTGCTGCAGTCTGGGGCAGCTTTTATAAGGAAAGAATATGGTAGGGTCTTGTTAGCTTTGTTAGTTTTGTGTTGCAGCTGCCTGGTGGAAGGAGTTTGGTGGGAAGGATTGTTGAGTTATTTGGTTCAGGCTCAGGAACAAGGGGAGGCAGTTCAGTTGGACAAAGAGGATTTAACTGTGATAAAATATAGTTGCACAGGTGACAAGGTTACGTCAATTTGCTAAATCTTGGACGGCAGTTCATATGCTTGAAGGGTTGGGGTAGGTTTGATAGTGTGAATATTGGTATACACTGGCTATTGACAAGATAGGTTTTGTTGCAAGGGTTGGTGTGGTAAATGGAGGCTCATTGGGCTACAGTCTGTGTGGCATTTGCTTTATGGATGTATGGAAGTCATTAAGAGGGTGGTTTCTTAGTCAGTGAATGCTTTTTTGGCCTTGTATGGATAGCTGGTATGAATGCAGGATTATTGTTCACTTGATCTATTACAAAAGGAAATTTAATTTTGGTCATTATTATATCCATTGGGTGGAAAAAGGGGGCTGCAGTTAGGCATGATGGCATGCAATTGACTTTGCTTTGTTGCAGGTGACACTGAGCTTCTTAGAGTTCTGGCAGTACATTTGGCAGGTAATGACCTGGGAATAAGTACAAAGCTACTGTTGGTAGTTAGGATAAGTGAAGATTTGTTTAGTTTGCAAAGGTTATACAAGGGTATGGGTATTACTTTGGCAAGAGAGAGAGATCATCGATTTAATTTCAGCTGCTTAGACAATTGGCTGCTTTGGGTATTTATATGATACAGCTTTGGGAGGTTGATAACAGGGATCAAGTTTGGTTCAGAGAGGCAGGAATGCACAGTATGATGTTTGGTTTTACCTCATTTTAATATACAGTTACGATTGTTTGGAAGGTTTTATTGGAAGTTTTGGTAGGAAGGAGGGGGAACAGCCTGGTCAGGCTGGTGGGCAGAGGAGAGGAGCAGGTTTGTCCCTCTTCTGTTCCCCCTCTGGTGGTGGATGTTCATTCCAATGAGTTGGGAAAGGAGAATCAGCAGTTGGACACTGCTTGATAAGTAAAATAAGCGAATGGAGGTAAGGCCTCTGCTTATTTAGTTGGATGTATAATACAATAAATGGTAAATGAAGTGAGTAGTAGGATGCTGCTTCATAAGTAAAGTAAGCAAGTAGAGGTAAGGACACTGCTTATTTGGCCAGGGTGAGCAAGGTCACGCTGCCTAGTTAACAGTTATATGGATGTGTATGCTGTGATTAATAAATAATATTGGCCAATAACGTTATTTTTATGGAAGTTTAATAAAGGTCATCAAACGTCATTCGGTGTGATGTGTTTATTGAAGGGGACTGGGACAAATGCACTGTAAAATATGTGTAGTAACATGAAAAGCAGATTTAATATATGCTTAGTAACATGAAAAGCAGATGCTAGTGAGGTATTCAAGGACTGTTTCACCTCAGAACAAGGAAGGCTAACAATTAGCTTCCACATATTCTGAAATGATACAAACAAATACCTTAGCATATGAGCATGACAGACAGTTTTAAATCCTGAAAGGTAAAAAAGCAGAAGAACAAACTTTCTTCCCCAACTTGTCAAAAGCTTTGTCATCCTAGTCAGATGGAATAGGGTTAGTAGCAGTAATATGTTTAGCAGCAGCAGTAGTTTTAGATGGAGAAATTACTACTGGAGCTGCTTTGGAACAGGAAAATAAACACTTATGAGTTTGAGTTACTCTACATAACCTACCCCCTGGATGCAGGAAGAAGACTGTTTAGGCAAAAATGAAACAGTAAGAAAAAACATTCTCTAAAGCAGGCAACACAGGAAGAACAGCAGCAGATTCAAGTATATCCAACAA
Organism: Protopterus annectens; assembly: GCF_019279795.1. NCBI lineage: Eukaryota > Metazoa > Chordata > Ceratodontiformes > Protopteridae > Protopterus > Protopterus annectens. Next base: position 1,152,838,497 of record NC_056725.1, on the reverse strand, counting down.
TAAAAAATCATAATACATTTTCTGTGCAATAGGAATTTCATTCTGCTCCACTAGGGAAAAGTACTACTTAATCCTAAAGTCTTAGAAAAAGATTGTTCATCAAAAGGGACATATGAAGCCATCCTCTCTTCAGAAACAGAATGTTGAGAGTGAAAAGAAATTCCTGAATTATCACCACCTCCCTGAAATCTCTGGTCTTCTGCCTGAAAATCCAGATCAAAGACAGAACCATTTCTTTTCTTGCCTGGAGAATTAGGCAAGGAAAAGGCCAAAATGAGCTTCTTAGCAAATCCAAGGAAATTATTGCCCATGGAAATAGAAACAGGAATCTGTTATGTTTTCACTGTGCTCATCTTTCCTGGGAAAAGATCTGGAAAATAACCAGCCTATAAAAGACATACCCATCTCAAATTCAGGATCTCCATCCCAGATAAGTGATGAGCCTTCAGCTACCCTTCCCTTTAAAATGATTGTTAAGAAATGCTTGGGTGTTAGGCTACTGCAACAGTGATCTGAATGCTGAACATCTAAGATGTTGATGATTTATGAAAGCAGGATTTTTTGGTTGGGGGCAGTTCTTGTATCTTATATTGAGGAAAGTCTGGCTGCATCTGTTATCCCTGTGAGGCATCTAAGAATAGGGAACTGTCCCTCATCCATGTTATTTTTTAATTGTCTAATGTTTGCAGCTTAGCTAAAAGACTTTGTTTAAACTCATTACTTATGATTGGTAAATATATGTTAATTGCTTTTCTGATTTCAGAATGATACTCATGAAAAGAAAACCTGTGTGAATCAGATGCTGGCTCAATGACTGAAAGTTAGGACTTATCTTGTGCACACACCCACATCTTCCTAAAAAGTATGCCTTACTGAATATCACTGCAAGCTGACACTTCACTTTAAAAGGCTGGGCAGATAATAATAATTATAGTACCCATTTGTTAACCAGGTAGGCCCATCAAACAAGCAGTGCCTTTTCAGGGGAAACCTGGAAGAATCAAACCCTGAACTACAGGAACTATAGCTAAAAGCTTCTTAATAATGTGATGACACAATTAGAATTATAACTTTAAATTTCTTTCTGTGAGTAACATAATGAATCAGAAAACACTTGCTTTATTTTCATATTATTTACCCTAGAAAACCTGCTGTGAATGACTAGAAGTGCAACTTGTGTGGTGACTAGTAACAATAAATAATATAGCACATAGTAAAGAACACTGATCTTTCACAGACAGTTTGCCATTACCAAATACAGAGCTAAATAACGTACCACACTGCATGATGTTGGGGTATTACACTGTGAATGAAACAGATCTGGGAGACCTGGTCTGAAGGTTACAAGTTTGTTTTGTGTACTCTAGGAAACCTGGAAAGTAAACCCTTTATTGTCTTTAGTCACCAGGAGAAATAATGTCTTATCTGATTGTCAAAAGGCCATTGATCATACATTAGCTGTACTTTTGTCTCCACTTCCCGGCAAAAAATACTTGGTAAATGGAAGAGATGGTAAGTGATTGTACACTCATTCTAGTTAACTTATCCTGGTAAAGGTATACAAATGTACTAATTATCGAGATGGTATATAAATGTGTAATAATAATAATAATAATAATAATAATAATAATAAATAAATATACTGTTATAACAATAACAAGATGCATGTATAAAACAGGAACATGAAATATAAAAGAAACAAATCAGTCCATTATGTAGGCTTATTTGGGAAGATAACTTGTACTTGAAATCATTTTCCTCACGTCACAATAGTCTTATGTCTGTCTGTCTGCCTGTTGCAGACTAAAATACTTTCATTTTCTTAAATCCACCTCCACTTCTAAAAACCTATTATTTGCATCTGTAAGTAATATATATATAAATATATTTTTAGGAAAACTGAATTTCGTTGTATACCTGCTTGGTCAACATCTGCTAGATGGTCGATAGGTGTGTGAGATTACACTATACTTGGGGTTGGGAAATACAATTTCCCTGACTTTGTGCAATCTCAGAGTTAGTACATATAATTAGCAGAGGGTACGGGGGGTGCAGAGCAGTTCCCCCTGCAAAAAATGAAGTTTTAAAATTTTTCTTTTTTTTTAGTTTTAATTTTCCATGTGCCAAGACTGTCCTTGTGTATATGCATAGCTGCAAAATCGACATTTGGGTGTCTTGACTAAATTCCAAACACCTATAAAAACACACACACACACACACACACACACACACACACTCACACATATATATATATATATATATATATATATATATATATATAAATTTACACACACACACACACATATATATGTGTGTGTGTGTGTGTGTGTGTGTGTGTGTGTGTGTGTGTGTGTGTTTATATATATGCACACACACACAGCATTACCAGCCAATTTCATTGAAGTAGCCTCCAAATACAGGGAAAAGGATAGCACAAAGTCATAGGAGGTTAGCCACAAGGGACAGTTACACACAGATACACTAACTGACACTTGAAGATTACAAGTGTATGTGTCTTTCATGGGCTCAAGAAAACGTTAACACCTATAAAAGCTCAGAAATAAGGTGACAGAGGTGTTACTGCAAGCCCTACCCCTACATGACATGTGCATCCTAGACAATAGGTAAAACTGAGAAGGCATTCTGGGACCAGGTGTGGCAGAGTGTGGTGCACAGACTAAATATTGCAAGATTTGCATGCTTTCTACTGCTACCTGCACACCATAATGCTGGCCTATTAAAACTTGAATGGATATCTCATACAGATTCTGTAATAGTATCTAATTTCTTCCTGTATGCTATTGTACATTAAAAAATCTGCTATGACCTATCCATTCCCCTTCAGTGGTATTAACTTGATAGGTAATTTCAGTCATCAAACCAACACATGCTATATGTTTATAAGATAGACAGACACAGCAGTAATGCCAAAATCTCTAAGCTATTACTCAGTCCTAAACTAGAATGATCTTTCCATGGTAATAAGATACACTGAATGCCCAACTAGGTATAATCTAACCTTAAAATCCAGCTACCTCACATCTACTAAATGCTCCATAAGCCAGTAAGCTTTCTCAGTGTTTTTTTCAGTGGGATTGATTATTTTTTGGGGAGAGAATGATGAATCTGCAGATGGCATTTCAGATGGTATGATGCTTGATACATTTCTTTTAGACACTGCAGAAACTAGAGGGAGACAGTGTTTTAACTGACCCAGTAAGATAATTTTACCTATGGCATTTCTGCAGGGTGTTGATAGAAAAGAGTACATTACAAGTGGAATAGCTAGGAACACTGAAAAGACATGTATCTACTTGTTACACCAAAATAATCCTTATAACTATTTAATACCATTACCTTTCATGTAGATAAAAAGACAACACAGCACAATAGGGGAGAAATTTAGGAATTATTAGGAGCCTAGAAAATATATTCCATTTATTCATCATTTATTCTTTACAATAATCTAAGGGCGATTTGATACTACAAATGTTTATGTTACTAGGTGAAAGAAGTAAGATAAAATCTGTGCATTTGGTTAGTTGCTTAATTTCTTTCCTCAGAATTTTTTTTTTATTTTTCAAATACATCGGAATGAATTCCATAGTATTTATACATAACATCTTAAATAACTATGTACACTATTTACATTAGCCTGACACTATAACAAATCTTAATGTATACGGTTACTTTATAAGTATGTCCAATCCATTATCAGACTGTCTAATCAATTATTGTATAGTGTCAATCAATTATAAGACTTTGCCCCAAGGGTTGTTGATAAATGGCTTTGGATAAATTCTTAATTCTTTAATTTTAATTTCCAATAATGTTGTGGTCTTCAGTAGGCTGTAGAAGTCTTCCAAAGATGGCATTGTGTTTGTATTCCATCATCTTGTTATACACTTCCTTGAAATTACAAGTATAGTCCATACTAGATACATGTTTGACCTATTCAAATGAGGACCCTCATTCACATTTAATAATACAAAAGCTTTATATAAATAAAATGATTTGTTAAATAAAGCTTGTAGAAAGTTATTAATACCATTCCAAAATGGCTTAATTTTAACACAATCAAAGAAAATGTGGTTCTAATCTGCATTGTGTACTTGCTCACATTTCCAACAATATTCATTTTTTGGAAGAACTAATTTTACTGATTCTGTCTGGGGTTAAGAATGCTCTGTGCAAGCATTTCCAATTAAAAACTGTCCAGTATTGTGTAAAGGAGATATATTTTATCAATAATAAGATATCTGTTGTAATATCTTCAGTTTACTGTATTGAGTGCCTTTTGTTATATATTTCCAATATGAGGTTTTGGGCGTTGTTTTATAGTTTATCAATATTTTGTAAAATTTTGAAATACTGTTTCCCATGTCATTATATATGATTTCATATATATATTTCATAAATTTAGGTATACCTTTTATGAAGAATTGTTAATTATTCTACTTAAATCTTGCGAATATGACAGAATACTGTGTAAAGTTAGCCAGTCCTGTTGTGGAATTTTGTATGTTGTTTTTATTACTTGCATATCTAAAACCTTTAGTTCTTTGATACATTGGAGCCAACAAACAAATCCTTTCTGTTCCCAGGAATTGACAATATCTCTATATATTTTATGTTGAAAGTTCTTTGTGACTATAAATTGTGTTAAAAGATCAAACCAGATTTTTTAAATCTATATTTGCATTAATAATTTTCCTAAATGAGTCAATGTAATAATTAATCATATGAGTTTTAGTGGTTTTAGTTATGTTATATTACATACTAATACATAATATGTGCCATGGCAAATTGTTTTTATCTGTTATTTGAATTTTTTTTTGTAAGTCAAATTCATTTATTGATATTACAGTAAGTAATTATTTCCAATTTGCAGAGTAATTTGGACTTATCCAATTTGAGATTGTTTTAGATATTGATGCTTTTATATATGTTTCTATATCAGGAAAGTTTAATCCTCCTTATTTCCATGATATGATGGATTAAAGTTACTCTGTTTCTTTTGGGAAACCATAAAAACTTTATTAGGCATGAATTTATTTCTTTAAGTATATTCCTTTCTGGTAACAGTTATATTGCCAAGGCTATATATAAGATCTTGGGCAGTAAAACCATTTTTATGTAGTCTATCTTCAAATGTTAATATTATTTTGTTCCATATTTCTGCAGAGATTTTAATTGTATTGATGATATTAGTGTAGTTTGTTTAGACTAATTCATTATTATCCTTGCATAACTCAATTCCTAGATATTTTAAGGTAGATTCTTGTTTCCCTATGATGTGATCCCCCTTAGTCTGCAGTTCTTTTTTTTAATTTAAAATTAAACATTTTGATTTTGATTTATTGAAATGGAGTCCTGAAGTCATGTGAAATTTGTCAATGAATATATCTAATTCTTCCAATGTCTCTTTTGTATTAGAAAATGTTAGTAATATGTCATCAGCAAATAGCATTACTTTAGAATTGTATTGTTCATAAACATCTATTCCTTTGATTTTTATATTGTTATGAATTGACTCTGCCAATATTTCAGTAGCCAGAGCAAACAAAACCAGTGACATGGGGCATCCTTATTTAGTGCCTTTTGTTATATGTATAGATTCAGAGGTAAAAGGACTTAACTTGACATATGCTAAATTATTTGTATATATATTCTTTAGGAGATGAACAAAGGATGCAGGAAATTCAAATAGCATTAGGATTTTGAATAAATAGTCCCAATTTAGGGAATCAAAGGCTTTCTCTATATCTAAGGCAATTATGAGTATTTCTTTAGTTTCTTTCTTAACATAATCTATAAGAGAAATTATCCTTTTAATATTGTCATGTGTGTGTCTATGATATATAAATCCAGTTTGATCATTATTTATTGTTTTGGATAGTTGTATTTCCATTCTGTTAGTTAATATTGTCATAAATATCTTATAGTCATTATTTAATAATAATATAGGTCTATATGAAGTACAGAGTTTTGAGGATTTTTTTTTAGGATTGGTGTGATTAAGGAATATCTCCAAGATGATGGTATTAAAACTTGTGACGGAATTTCTAATAGAGTTTTATGGAAGAGGGATAGTATCTTTGAAGAAAAAAGTTTATATATTTCCATAATTATGCCATCTATACCTGGAGCTTTATTATTTTTACTCTTTTTATTGTATCTGTAATTTCTTTGTAGGATATGGGTGCTTGCAGATTTTGTTTTAATTTTTCTGGTATTTTTTTATATTAGAACATTTTTCATCTAAATTTTATTGATTGATGTGTATATTTCCTTTTTAGAAATGTTCCATATAGTGATTTCTATAGGCATCAAGAATGTCACCTATATCCGAGACATTTTCCCTTTCTTTTCATGGAAGATACTTTTAATGTTATTAGCTTTTGATTGTATTTTGATTCTTGTGGATAAATTATGTAGATATTTTGGAGAAGTGGCCAAGGTATTTAGTTTTACTTTTTCTAAAACTAAACTAGTTTTATTTGTTAGAATTTCATTGTATTTACTGTTTAATACTTCTACTTTCTTTTTCATCTCCAAATGATTTTTGATTTTTTTCAGCTTTTACTGACAAAAGTTTGGATTGTAGATCTAATAATTCAGAATCCTGTTCTCTGATTTTTTTTATACCAAGTTAGGGTTTTACCATATATGTAATCTTTTAATGAGTCCCATATCATTATTTTATTTATCTCTGTGGTGTAAATTAATATCTAAGAGAATTGTAATTCAGATAATAACCAGGGTTGAACTCTTTAATTTTAGTTATATATGCTGGAATTCTGGAGTTAAAGATTAATGGTATGTACCCATTTTGAAGTTTTAGTATCAATGAATTGTGGTCTGAAAAGGAGCAGGGAGTGATTGAGAAATTAATAATTTTAGAGTGTAAGTCATGGGCAGCAAATATTTTATCTATTCTAGTTTGGGTACCAAATCCATGATCTTGATGGGAAAACAACAAAGATTTATTTTATTTAAATTTGAAAGTATTTATAAGATGAAATGATTCTACCAACTTGTTTAAAGCTTTTAATACAGCAGATGTATGCAGTGGTCTTCAATTTGTAGTTTCAGAAATATCAAATATACAGTTAAAATCCTCTTCTAATATTAAGTTGCCTTTATAATTATTGGAAATGAAATCCAAGTGTTTTTTTAACAGTTCCTGTTCCAATGCCTGGGAACCAGTATAGATTGGCTAGGGTCCATATTCTGTTATTATATTTAACTATTACTAATGCCATAAGACCTTCTTTATCTGCATACTTATAAATGATTTCTGGTTCAATCACATTTGTTTTCCATAAAATTGTTATCCCTTTTGTCTTTGTCTTATAAGTGGATTGCACCAATATCATATATTCCTTAGGATTCCATATGTAATTGTCATTTGTTTTGAAATGAGTTTCTTGAAGGAAGGCAATTTGTGCTTTGTTCAGTTTTAAATATTTCAGTAGATTTGATCTCTTGCTATGATTGTTTAAGCCATTTGGTATTTAAAGATAATAAAGTTAAATCCATCTTATGTTATTTAGACTATGCATTTTTTTTATTTGTTGTGACTATTAAACATTTTCCTCTGATAACTATAAAGCATATGTTTGAGCTTTTAAAGGAAATTATCAGTTTTATACTTTGAGTGTTTACCAATAAAGTAATGCTATGGTCAGGCATACTAAAAATGTTTTTGTGAAATAAATTTAAATTAATAAATGTTAACAAAACTAAGATCCGCACTAGCCATGGAATGAAAATCATTCCTAATCTGATGGATAAACCTAAGTCCATCAGATTATCACTCATACCTTGACAATCCAGAACATCTGAGCTCCATAAATTGAATTATCATATGGAGAATATTTGTAATTGGAATATGCAATATTTATATTATTTTGAACATTTGTAGTACTATTGCAGATTAGACAGAATTCTAATAAAATATAAATGTTTATTGTATAAGCAATTAATATTTACATGAAATATAGATGACAAGCAATTAAATCATAGTAAAGTAGGATGTATCATATATAATACTTCAGTAAAAGATTATAGCACACAATTATTTAACATATTCACCCTTATTGATGTAGTCTTTCAAAACTTATTACTTAATATAAATAGATGGTAATAATATTTATACCTAATGTTTATAATACAATCCCCCAGATTCACTATTTTTCCATGCAGGACTAGCTTAGTCCTGCATGGAAGCGGCCATTTAGGAGCAGCACGGCAGTGCACCAGGCATATTAATGAAGGCGCATTGCCTGAGCTCCTAAATGGACACGGAGCATGTACGGGTGCAGGGGGCATGTCTGAAAGCAGAGCTCTCAGAATATACATGCCCCTGCAAGCAAGAACAGCAAGTTAGCAATAAGAATGAGTGAGACTGCTCATAGGTTTTTGCATGCCCCCAGCAAAATCCCCCCAAGTTTATAAGAGCAATCGTTAAAATATAACATATAAGCAAGCTCATTTCTTTTTATCAAACAGATAAAATTTAACCATAGGTGCATGGGTTTGCCCATTGCTTAGCTACATTTATTGCAGCTTAAATGGCACAAGAGAATAAATATCAAGATATATGCAAATGAAGCAGTACTGCAATAGTGTAGTGGGCAGAGCATTCACCTTACAAGCAGTCATTCCCGGTTTCTCCAGTACATTTAATTTTCCATGTCAAATCACTTTATGAACAATATTTTTTGTTACATAACCTACTAAATAACATATATTTGTGAACTTCAGTACTGCATTAAATGCAGATGTGAGGTGTCATTATGACAATGTTGTAAAATCTACAGATAAACCCAAGTGCCCCATACAGTATATGTACACATGAATCAGGGATACAAATCGAAGGTACAATGTGTAATGACTGATAAATCCATAGAGTGTCCAAATCCACCACCTTTCCAAGAACCTATTTTACATTACTGTCTAAATTAGTGTGAGTGTAAGCGGGAGTAAGCACTATTAAGCAAGAGTAAGCATATTTAAGCAGTAGTAAGTTGGTTTAAGCCTGTTTGCACAGGGATAAGCAATGCACACACAGGTTAAGCAATATTGAAGCTAACTCTCTGCAAGCGTATTTAACCAGAGGTTAGCATTGCTTACCTTCATGCAAACCCATGCAGACACGCTTACAATTGCTTAAAAGTGCCTTAATCATTCTGTATGCAACAGCCGCTGTATGCAACAGCCTTTGCAGGTCTTGAACCCAGGAACCTGTACACTATAGTCACAGTAGTTAACCACTAAGCCACCACAGCAGTACATAAGGTCGAGGTATCACCAAACAGATCCTCACTATAGAAAAATCAAACTTAACGTGAAAGGAATCTATACACAGTGTTATGTTGTATAACCTACTACATAACATAAATATGTGAACTGGAGTACTGCATTAAGCCCAGATGTGAGGTATCATTGTAATAAAGTGTTGAAATCCCCTAATAAACACAAGGACCCCATGCAGTGTACGTACACATGAATCATGGATACCAAACACATATATAACATGTAATGAATAATAAATCAATGCCAAACAGCAAATAGTATGCAAATTAAAAATTAAGCAATGCTAAGCATTGCACAGCCCAGCTTAGTAGGTGTAAGCAATGGGTAGGCCAGCTAAATCAGTTTGCCCATTGGAATACCCCTTTAAGCAAGGCCAACCTCAAGTAAGCAGATTGCCCATAGCTTAGCATTTTCAAAACCATCCAATCATGGCAAAGTGTGGGGAATCGGCCCTATTTAAACCCAACAGGCAGGAATACATCTCATAACTGATTGCAGCTTCCTCCTGTAGGCACTATGACTGGTATGGGAGAGGGTGTGCACCTTTGGGCACAGCGCTGGGGCTTCCAGAAGTCCAGAGTCATGGCAGGACTCCTTGTTAAAGACCATGACCAGAGACTGCTGCAGGGCCAGTACCAGGGTTCCCAATACAAAGGGGGAGGCTGGGACTGTTTTGCCCGTGACCTCACCAATGCCACTGACATACCTTGAACTGGTGAGCAGGTCAGGCATCACTATGCCGACCTTAAGTGGAGAAAGAGGGATCTCTTGGATCAGTAGATCCAAGAGTCTAGGAGAATGGGGGTTGTCTCAGCCATATGTAAGTATCAGTCCACTACCTGTTTAATAATTGCCAGCTCATGTATATTATGGATAGGTATAGTTAAATATTCCTCTTATGTCTTTCACAGTGGCAGATGAGCGGGCTGCGAATCAGGAAGCCCATGCCTGTAGATTGCAGTGGTTGCAATGTGAGGCAGATTAGTAATACTCTTGCATGTACTGTCATAGGAAATAAATCTAAAAGTAGTAGAAAGTTAATCGCCTGTATAAAACCTGTATTGTTTAAGGCATGTACTGCATACACCAGAGATTATGGCAGGAAGAGTCTCATATAGAAATGCAGAACATGGCTGGATAACCTTCACTTCGCTTTTAATCCAAGGTACACAACAGTCTGATATTGTGTACCTTGGATTAAAAATGAAGTGAAGGTTATCCAGCCATGTTCTGCATTTCTTGAAGTTTTCTACAGTTTTTTGCTGTCTTGTGCTAGTTTGGAAGAGAGTCTCATATAGGTTGTATGTAAATAAAAGCATAATAGCCTAACAATAAAGGAATAACTGCTGGACTACATGTGTTTACTCTGGTATCATATGGTAATGTAGAGCTGCAATCTCTTAATAGTACTGCTGTATTAAGCACTGTTACCCACACTGTGCTACATAAATAAAATGCATAGGAATGTCTATATGACTGTTGTAATCACAAGAGGTCATATAGTACAACTGAGAGAGACTTAGAAAACAGTGAAAAGACAGACAACATAATACAAATAGCGCACTCAATTGAGACGGGAACTGTTGTATTTTTATCAAACACAGCCATGATTCGAATACTGGGAGTGGTAGTAAGCTGTATGCGGAATCATACCCCACAAGTGTACAGAATTGTCCAGAATGTCCATTTAATTGGCCCATATCTGTTGGCTGTCACCCTGTCCCCCTGGCCCCCCTGGCATGTCATCGTGCTAATCTCAGAGCTTTGGCTGGCTAACATCTACCTGAAATCAGCTGAATGTATAAGTGAATTTAAGTCCACTTTTATCTGCTCTTTTGCATATAGTACTGCATTTAATTTATTTATTTGTGTTTTTCACTGAATATTAACTCAACTGAAGTTGTGGCTGTCTCTCTACAGAGTGCTTTTTAGAATTTCTGTGTAGCCATTGATAGCAGTGGGGGGTAGTTTCAGCTCATCACTGACATCCTGTCTTGCCTTATATAAGTGGTACATTTTGAGTTATCTCTGCTTAATATCAGAGCTTTGGCCAGCTAACATCTACCTGAAATCAGTTAGTTCTCCACCCACCCTCCCTGTTCTTGTTTTGGTATTAATGTTGGTGGCTTTGAAATTGCCCGCTCCTCTTGTGGATTTGTATTAGGATACTCCTTCTGGGCCCATCTCATTTGCTCATTCAAATAAGTGCAGTGAGATCATATTCTGATTTCAGGCACTCCTTCTGTTTACAAAGAGAGCATTTGGGAAGGACAACCCCTGTAGCCTCTTAATCCTGCTATGTTCCTTCCCTCAAAAAAAAAAAAAAAACAAAATATGTATATATATATATATATATATATATATATATATATATATATATATATCGTATTCATTTGCTCTTACTGTAACTGTCTTAGTTGCTCTTCTACATGCTGTTATCTGTTCAGTCGCTCTTACTCTGCACTTATTACTGCTTGTTAGTAGCCTTCTAATTTACTGCCTTCTGCGCATTTTTTTTAGTCATTTGTTAATTTAATTGCATTTATTTGAACTGTATTTGCCGTAGTGTTGCTACACGCTCGGGTGTGCTGGCTTGAACTACAATCTGAATTGTATTTACTGCTGTTTTAGCTGCTTTTCTGTAACAAAAAAAATCTAAGCTTGTTTCCTGCCTTTCCTGTAACTAGTCAAGTCTAGATACAGACTTGCTGTATCCAGGACTGTTGGTATGCTTCTGAGCCCCCCAAGCCTTTCTGTGTTGGAGGGAAGCCTTCTAGCTTATCAGTGGGAGTGGTAAGCACTAGGTAGCCTATCTACCAAGGGAAAAGTGGGTTTTGTCCCTGAAATTGTAGCTCATTGGCCATTTCAGCAGATTTTCCATCTCTTTCTACTTTCTGGTTAAAAGCTTGTTTTGCGTTTGGTCCCCGCCATTCCTATAACTAGTGTAATCCAGGTACAGATTTGCTGTATCCAGGACTGTTGATAAGCTTCTGAGCCCCCCCAAGCCCTTCTGTGTTGGAGAGAAGCCTTCTAGCTTATCAGTGGGAGTGGTAAGCACTAGGTAATCTATCTACCACAGGAGGAGTGGTTTCTGGCCCAGAAATTATAGTTTATTGGCCATTTGGGAAGCTTTTCCATCTCTTTCAACATTCTGATTTAAAAGCCTGTGTTTGTGCTTGTTTCCTGCCTTTCCTGTTACTAGTCTAGTCCAGGTACAGATTTGCTGTATCCAGGACTCTTTGTAAGCTTCTGAGCCCCCCAAGCTTTTCCGTGTTGGAGGGAAGCCTTCCAGCTTATCAGTGGGAGTGGTAAGCATCAGGTAGCCTATCTTCCACAAGAGGAGTGGTCCCTGGCCCAGAAATTGTAGTTATTGGCTGTTTGAGCAGTTTTTTTCCATCTCTTTCAACTTTCTGGCTTGAAAACCACACTTGTGCCTGTTTCCCGCCTTTCCTATAACAAGCCTAGTCCAGTTACAGAGTTGCTGTATCCAGGAATGATAGTAAACTTCTGAGCTCCCAAACCTTTCTGTGTTGGAGGAAAGCCTTCTAGCTTATCAGTGAGAGTGGTAAGCACTTGGTAATCTATCTACCACAGGAGGAGTGGTCTCTCGCCCAGAAATTACTGTTTATTGGCCGTTTGGGCAGTTTTCAATCTCTTTCAACTTGCTGGCTTAAAAGTCTATGTTTGTACTTGTTTCCCGCCTTTCCTGTAACTAGTCTAGTCCAGGTACAGATTTGCTGTATTCCAGGACTCTTTGTAAGCTTCTGAGCCCCCCAAGCCTTTCTGTGTTGGAGGGAAGCCTTCTAGCTGATCAGTGGGAGTGGTAAGCATTGAGTAGCCTATCTACCACAAGAGGAGTGGTTCCTGGCCCAGAAATTGTAGCTATTGGCCGTTTGGGCAGTTTTTTTCAATCTCTTTCAATGTTCTGGTTTAAAAGCTGCACTTGTGCTTGTTTCCCACCTTTCCTGTAACTAGCCTAGTCCAGATACAGAGTTGCTGTATCCAGGACTGTTGGTAAGCTTCTGAGCCCCGCAAGCCTTTATGCATTGGAGGAAAGCCTTCTAGATTATCAGTGGGAGTGGTAAGCACTAGGCAGCCTGTCTACCATGAGAGGAGAAGTTCTTGGCCCAGAAATTGTAGTTTATTGACCATTCGGACAGTTTGTCCGTCTCTTTCAACTTTCTGGTTTAAAAGACCACATCTGCGCTTGTTTCCCATCTTTCCTGTAACTAACCTACTGGGTAGCACTAGAAAGCCTTAGACTGCTACAAGCCTACTAGCTTAGGAGAGAGACTTTGGAGTGATTATCAGTTTTCTGTACTTTCTTGCTGTACTTAACTGTTTTCTGCCTAAACACATGTTTTCCAGCGTTTATTGTGATTTAAAAGCTTGTTTTTTCACATAGTGTACTTATTTGAATGCCTGCACTTTAAAAAAATAGTTTTTTGTTTAAATAATTTGTTTAACTGTTGTAGGCTACACACTAAAGTGCAACAGCCTTTTTTGATCATTTGTAGTCGTTTAAAGCTGTTTTAAGTGTATTTTTTACTGTTTTTGCCTTATCTTTTCAAAAAAAAAAAAAACAAAACAAAAAAAATTCCTTGTTTCCTGCCTTTCTAAGCTAGTATAGTCCAGTTTTCAGGCTAGTGCTGAATTCAGGGCCGTGATACTAGTTTCTGAGTTGCCCATACCTTACTTGGAAAGAAGGAAGTTTCTCTGTTCACCTGTGAGAGAGGGGAGCTTTGAGGAACCTATCTGTCCCTGGAGGAGTGGTTCCATCCCATATGTTAGTAGTTTATTGGCCATTTTGGGCTAATTTCTATCTCTTTCATTTCCCTACTATAAAAACCAGGTTTGCATGGTTTTGCGCACTGGGCAGTGCTGGTTAGCTACGGTTAAATTATTACCGGCTCCACTAAGTCTCCTCTTCAGTTTTTCCCTTGAAACTAGTCTAACTCTCAACCTAAGCACTCAAAAAGCATCTTACAGCCCAGCACTTGCTCAGACTTAATAGCAAACACTAATAAACCCTAACACTGATTGCCCAGCAGGGCAAGGCTCTTTATTCATCCCTCACCAACCAAGTGACTAAGCAGCTCACCCTACTATTCAGGCATGACCAAAGGGCAACTTCAGGTGCACTCTCCAGTCCAGATGGTGAATCTGGGTATCCTGAGGAAATGTTAAAAATGCCTCATGTACACAGACAACCCTCTCCTCCTACCACAAAACACTAACATATGCAAGAGATGCAATTATACAGCCAAACTGGAAGCAAAGCTGTCTCCACCCAAGACTGGAACAGACAGTCAAGAGGAGAAGGTTAAAACTTGCACCACAGCTCCAGATGCACACAGACCTACTAAAACAGCACTGGCAAAAAATACACATAAATACACAAAATCATACTCGGAGGCTCTAAATAAAAACCTGCAAAAGCATCAGAGACCTCCAAAGCAGACACCCAAACAACCTGCACTTCCCGTCACAAACCAAACAACACATAAAACACAAAATCAGTGTGCCGCACAATCACAGCCCTTAAGGTGAAATAACATACCTAATACACTAGTAATATGTGTCTCTATAGTCAGGCACACTGATGTCCCAGTCACTAGGCTGGACAAGCAGAAGGTTACTGTTAGCTGCCTGTCGGGAGCCAGAATCCGCCACATAACACAAGCACTCAGGTCACTCCAGAACAAGTACAAATATGACTCTGTCATTGTTCATGTTGGTGTGAATGACCTGAGACATACCTCCCTGGACTACATGAAAAGAGACATGGAAGAGCTCTCTGATCATGTAGCCCAGGCTGGTATGACCCTGACCCTGAGTTGCATCCTGCCCTCCCCAAGAATGATACCTCAGTATAAAGAAAAAATGATCTATTTCAACAATTGGCTAAGCTTCTGGTGTCATTCATAAGGGATACAGTATCTGACAGCCTGGGACAACATGCTCGACAAGCCGCGTTGTTTCGCAAGAGACAGCTTGCACCTGTCACCCCTAGGCTTTCAAATACTGGCCAAGGCTCTTGCTGCCCCCATAGTGCCTTTTTTAGGCAAGGCTCAAAAGTGAAACCCACCTCCATAAACAGCACAATTAACAAAAAACTGAGGGTTATGCTACTCAGTGCCAGGAGTTTAAATCTCAAAATGCATGCGCTCGAAGAACTCCTCAGTATGGAGAACATCAGCATCTGTGCAGTAACTGAAACCTGGTTTTCGGCTCCAGAGAGCACCCCAGCACTACCGGGCTACAACTCATAGCACACATTTCGGCCACAGAACATGGACCAAAACACAAAAGGAGGGGGTGTATCCATATTCATCGAGGATACCTACACCTCCAGGTTAGTGGCGCAGCATGATACCTCTGGGATCATCCATGTGCAACTAACATCGGGCAAATCTGCAATGCAAATTGTGGCCTGCTACAGATCACCCTCCATGACCCAGGACCACCACTCCACCTTTCTGGAGAAAATGGAAAACATAAAGGTCCTACCAAACACCCTGATATCGGGCGATTTCAATTACCCTACCATTCACTGGGAAAACTACTCGAATACAAATTCCCAGGCCCAGTGCTTCCTGGAATTCATCAACTCAAATGCCCTGGATCAGCTGGTAAACTTCCCTACCAGAGGTGAAAACATACTGGACCTGGTCATCACCAACATGGGCGACAGGTGTTCCACACCGGAGGTCAACCCGTCACTGGTTAGATCAGACCATAAACTAATCACTCTGGATGTCCACACCCCATCACCACCCCCAACTAAGGAAACCACAGTAAAAAACTTTTCTAAAGCAAACTTCACCTTACTTAAGACAGAGGTGGTAAGTTTCTCAGCCCCCACGCTAAAGGATAATGCTGCCCAAGATGCAGAAACCTTTACAAATGCACTCTATGAGCACCTACAAGGATGCATGGATTGTGTCATCCCTAGCAAAACCAAGACTCACTCCTCTAAGAGAAGGAAACCAGTTTGGTGGACTCCTTCAATAAACAGGCTATACAATAGAAGGAGGAAACTAGTTCAGGAAAAAAGCAAATCCCAAGAAGGAAAGTCATCCCTGATCAGAATCAGTAAGAAACTGAGGTCCCTCATGAAATCATCCAAGGCTAACTTTGATAGAAAAATAGCCAAGGATTCAAAAGATAACCACAAAGCCTTCTTTAGCTATGTTAAGAATCTAAGTGGTAACTCGCAGACATGCACTGAACTAGTGCAAAATAGCACAGAATATACTGAACCTACTGATATTGTCAACATCCTGGCATATAGATTCAGTGCAAACTTCACCTCACTCTCACCTCCAAAAGGGCCCACAACAATACTGGAAAAGTGTAGTGTCCTAAAAATCACAGATGCACAGGTGAAAACAGCCCTTTCAAAAGCCAAAAACACAGCGTCAATGGGACCAGATGGTGTCCCAGGCTGCGTCTTGCATGAACTACAGAACAAACTAACCCCCCACCTAAATATGCTGTTCAACCTCAGGCTCTCCACAGGCTATGTGCCTATAGAATGGCACACAGCAACGGTTATTCCTCTCCACAAAGGAAGGGCCACAACTGACCCTGGTAACTATTGCCCCATAAGCCTGACTAGCCTGGTCTGCAAGGCTATGGAGCGCATCATCATGGAACTCATTAACAAAGACATTGGGAACCTCCAAATACTTGACCTGACCCAGTTTGGCTTTGTTAAGGGCAGATCATGCTTACTAAACCTGGTTGACTTCTTCGAGACAGTCACCAAGGCCATAGACAAGGGAAAGGTGGTTCACACAGCCTACCTTGACCTCGCCAAGACTTTCAACACCATTCCCCACTCAGGTATTACAGAAAAACTCCCCAACCTGAACATAAACCCCTACGTCATGAGATGGGTTGCCAACTGGCTTACAGACAGAACTCACACGGTAAGAACAGTGGGATCCAGGTCTGACTTTAAACCAGTCACAAGTGGTGTCCTGCAAGGCTCGGTCCTGGGACCCCTACTGTTCGGCATATACTTCTCAGAAGTACAGGCAAACACAGGAGGACTATGGCTAACCAAGTTCACTGATAGCTGCAAACTGGGAGCCATAATTGACTCTCCGGCTGACATGGACATCCTGCAAAAGGGCCTTACTGAGACGGACATCTGGTGTCAAAGTCATGGCCTCAAGCTAAATGTCAAAGAATGCATAGTCATTTAATTTGGGAAAAACAAAACACCCACAGATTACCACATAGGTGGCAGCCCCCTTAATACAGAAGAGTTAATAAGAGCTCTGGGGACCCAGGTAGATAGTAATCTCTCCTTTGACAGTCATATTGCCAAAGTAGTTAGGAAATCCTTCTATGTGGCCCTTCTAATTACTAAAGAGTTTGCATCTAGAAATAAAGAGGTTATAGTGCCCCTCTACTCGCACTCATTAGACCCATCATAGAGTACAATGCCCCATTTGGGATGTACCTCCCAAGACACTTCCAATAGCTGGAAAGACCACAAAAGTACCTCACCAAGAGGATTACTGGTCTAAAACATATGTCCTATGCAGCCCGACTGAAAAAACTCTGGCTGTACTCACTGGCATATTGCTTACTCAGAGGTGATCTCTGCTTGACTTACAAAGCCATGTCCAACTTAGAATTGATGGACATGCTCCACCTAAAGAAATCCAAGTCACTGCGAGCCACATGCTCTAGTGAGCTAAACCTCGCCACAGCAATAAATAGAACATGCTGGAGGGATAGATTCCTGTCACAGAGACTCCCCATGCTTTGGAACAAAATTCCAAATTACATCAGGCAGAGCCCCTCACTAACACTCTTCAAGAAAAACCTTGACGAGTGGGTGGGTAACAGAAAATACACCCCTGGGATCACTTCATTGGCTCTGCTTGACAGAGGATCAGTTAATTAATCAATGGGGTGGTGAAAGCCGACACACTCTGGCTAGGCTTATAAATGCCCTCGGGCAGATAGTCTAGTACCTACCTATGAACCTATGAACCTAGGCTGCATTTCATGTCATATAACTGACTGTCAGGCCTGTACATATTTGGAGAATGTCAATGAAAACAAACCTGTCATTGTACAACTCACCAAAGGTTTAAGAGGGCAATAGTCAAAATATGTCTCGGTTCACCTGCATGTGGTCAAGACATGCCCAGAGTGTGTGCAATAAGAGATGGACAGGTATATGCATAACATCAACCTGGAATCTGGGAATATGTGTAGAAACAGTTAGGTAGTGTTAACAAAAAATACCTCCACAGATATACCAGGTAAGAGGTGTATACTGCGGGTAAAACTCAGTTCATGTATATAGTTGTCTACATCCATACCACTGTCCAAACTAAGGCCATAGGGTAGTGTACTAATACCTGTAATTTACAGATCACAGCACTGACTAGGAAAGTGTTGTGAACTACAGCAATATATTAGTTGTTAATTGACATCTTTCTCTCCCTCCACCATATCTGCAACAATAAGCTAAATACACAATTCAATTGGTATGTGCTCCATTAAATCTACTGATAGGACATATATCCAATTGTTTGATAAATATTTAAATTTGTTTCTATGCATGTGCCATGTTGAAATACTCCCACATTGGTGGCATGCTGCCATTAATGTACCTGCATGCTGTTGTAATGTCCACTGTAGTTCCATATATGCATGTGTTCTGTTTGCTATGCAACTGTTCCATATCTAGTGCTTTAGGTTAATAGGAATATCAATGCATGCTGTTATACCTAATCCTGGAATGTGTTGACTATCCCTAACCCACATATGTTGTAAAATTGAAACACCATAGCACGTTTGGGAAGGCCGGTCCCAGCGGACCCACCTGTCCTGACTCATCTGGCCATGGCACCAGGCACCAGCACATTTGGGGCCCACCCCAGGACCTCCTCATCCACTGGTCCTGCACACCTTTGGATGGAACCATTTCAGGTGATGGGGCTTGCCCCCCTGGGAGTGGGCACAGGCATGACACTGTCACCCATTGCAAGGTCCAGGGCGTGGTGCATAGCGAGTTCCACAGGGAGTTTGGAGATCTGTTATGCCAGCTTGAGGGCTGCATGTTGCAACTAGAGGGTTGGCCTGACCCTCTTACTCAGCCCCCAGCACAGCCACCTTCGGGGCTGTAAAGGTGCAGTGGTGACTGCCCATGGGTGGGGACCTCAGTCCCACTGTATCCACTAGGGGGCTCATGTGCTTCCGATTTCTAAACACCCCTCCCCATCAAGGTGTTTACCCCCTACATGTGTCATATGCCACCCCTGTATGCTGTCTTGTGTGTCTTGTCTGTTATCCTACCCAATCTACCTTCACAAATATACCTACTATCCCTCCCCAACATCCCACTCTTACCTGAAATAAAAAGGGCAATCTGTTCCCAAAAAAAAATCTCGCCCCATACATAACTGTCCATTTCGCACACATGTCCACTGGACACATGTAATCTGGTCTAACTGGCTTCACAACATATCATTGTTGTCCTCACCCCTCTCTCAGGGGTTTGAGTGTCCAACTGTATCCCCAAATTCAGTGTTTATGCACAGCTGTCTTTCCCTCTTTGTGCCCCTTTTTTACCACTTTCTTATCAACCCTTTTCATTTATTTTAAAGAAATTAGCATGGGGGTAAGCGGGCGTAAGCACTTTTAAGCAGCAGTAAGAGAGTTTAAACTTGTTTGCGTGGGGTAAACAATGCCTACACAGGTTCAGCAATTGAGAAGCTAAATCAGTATAAGAAATTGTAACCGGAAGTTAGCAGTGCTTACCACCACGCAAAGTTGCACAAACCCACTTACAACTGCTTAAAAGTGCCTTAATCATACTGTATCCAATGGCTCTTGTTCTGCTCAGCAACAAAATAAACAGTCTCTACAAGGGTCAAACCCAGGACCCTGCACACCAAAGCCAAAGTGATTTACCACTAAGCCATGTCAAATATACATAACTTTAATGTTTTCACAAACATATCATCCAGCACAGTCATTCAACAGTACAGGAAATGTATTTCTACATGTAGATGTCTGTGTGTGTGTGTGTGTGTGTGTGTGTGTGTGTGTGTGTGTGTATTTATATCTATCTATATATATATATATATATATATATATATATATATATATATATATATATATATATATATATATATATATATATATATATATATATATATAGATATATATATATATTTATATGTATATACACATATGCATACATCTATAGATACATATGTCTACATATATATGTATATATATATATATATATATATATATATATATATATAAGCATTATATATATATATATATATATATATATATATATATATGTATATATATATATATATATACATATATACAGATATATATCTATACATATAAAAGAGAACATAACAAATACATATATGACCAAAGGCAACATTAATCGGGGTGAGGGGGCCCAAGCTAAATACGTCTTGTAAGTATTGATATCACACCCTCCCCCACAGCAAAACAGATCTGCCCTGCAATACAATACCAACTGTTGCAAGTCCCATACCCAGGACTCGAAACAACATGGGCACAAGACGTTAACAGTAATCTATCCCACCTGTATGATGTCAGGATGGTATCAATAACATATCATGCAGTGAACTCTGGCTACCATAGGGAATGCACAATGTGGAAGCAATAAACATTCCAAAGATACATACACACACACACACACACACACACACACACACACACACACACACACACACACACACACACACATATGCAGATACATATATATATATATATATATATATATATATATATATATATATATATATAGATAGATAGATAGATATAGATATAGATATATATCTAACTACCACATACACACACAGAGATATGTATAGGAAGATACATATTTAGAGGGTGCACACCATACTGAACAGCCAGTATTCCCAGAGTTGTCACCTTATCCAATAGACAGTGTATGAGTCACACATGCAAAAGACAGTTGTTGCCTGCAACATATATCCACAGAGAGGTCAAAGGATATGACACCACACACAGGTTTACATACATAAGAACATTTTATTTGTTTACTATTACAGTTGTATATGCAATGTCATAGAGCTGTTTAAACTTTGAAATACATACAAACAGATTAATGCAACTCTCAAGCAGATTATTTAATACAGTAATCCAAAAGCGTAACATATGTTGCTGTCCAGGGCAAGGCCTGCAAGTAGTACAACAGTGAAGACAGACTGGGCCACAAGATAGCAATCAATCAACAGTAAGTAATGCAAATGTATAGTCCAGCAGCCTCTAACTACACTCTGTATGCAATCCCTAGGGGAAAAGACTTACGTTGACACAATGGGATGTATCTGTTACATACCAGTGCATAACTGAAAACATCACAATCACCCTGACAAACAGAACAGTCAGTATGGCAGTAAGCGGTAGGACAGCAATGTTCCCAAGGTGAAATGTATGGTAGTGTACAGCCATATAACTTTAGGCAGCTTACTACTGATATTCCTCACATGTAACAGCCTAGGTTATTTATGGTGCATACCCCTGAATAGACTGACTTACAGGAGCATATAAGTCTGTTACATACACTGACCTATGGACTGCAGAAGGGCACACATATTTTGTGCAGATAATGCCCACATATATATGGACCCAACCACACAATATGTGCAGAGGCCACAACATTACTGGAATAATGGCAGGAATGGCAGCATGACATAATCACAGGACACTACATAACAACCCCTGACTGCATGTCATATGGACAAAGCCTGGTATGTAGGTGGAGGACAGAGGCTGGAACACAGGCTCATATGTGAACTAGTGCTGTCATGCACTGAGCAAGTTGGTGGTGTTACAAGATAGTCTGCAACATACCCTTAGTCAGGAATATGAAGTCAGAAACACAAATGGATGTAGCCAAATACTGATAACACTCAACACACACACACTGCAAGTGATATATCTGACACAATACCTGTGTTCTGGACAGACAAAACATAACAGGCACACCTCTGACCACATGTGGATAGGCCCACAGTTAAGAGCTATGCAGACAGACTGCATTTCATGTTAAACTAGTATGTACACACAAACCCTGTAACACTGGTGCTATACAATGCATATAACAACACTACTCACACTCTGTCTGTAGTTCTGAATCCTTATAGAAATATGTAGTTGGCCTGAGTCTACAAGTCCTCTTGTAAGAGGTATTGCTACCTGCTGTCTGTAACACTGCTGCCCACACACAGGAAGGATATCCACCATACAGGAAAGATAAAGGGACCGCGCCCACATGATGTAGGGATTTATAGTAGTGGATTTCCATGACAGTGGTGATTGGAAGTACTACACAGCATGCTGCATGCAGGCAGCAAGTGAAGGACACTGATTGGTGCAGAGGACATCACCGGATCATGTGCATCACCTACAAAATCCATGCTGCAATCTATTAAAAATAGCTCAATCCATGTAATGGAGAGTGAAAGAGATAGAGAGAGTGAGTGAGTGAAAGAAAGAAAGAAAGAAAGAAAGAAAGAAAGAAAGAAAGAAAGCTAAAGGCCAAGCCAAAGGCAAAGGAAACAAAAACAACACAAAAAAAAAATCCAAGTAAACTATCCAGAGCAGGCATCATTCCCACAACAGGTATGTGAAGTATATATGCATGTAATTGACTGTAGTACTTGGTCCATAATAATGGAATAGATGATGTGGAATGATTTATATGTGCCATCAGGTGTTGTTGTAATGATGTCCAGCTGAACAACTGCTATGGGCAATAGTGTCTGTCCCTGTGGGAAGTGGGCCATACCCGTCAACTGTGCAGAGCAGCAATGACTGACAAGATGTAAGCCATCATAGTGTGTGTAATGGAAAACATGTATATTACTCTGGTCAATAGCTGGTTGTGGAAGTAATGCCATAATGATGGACACGTGGCTTCCAGAGCTCACCACTTGCAGGACACTCATGCTAACGTGTAATGTAGCATGCTGAAATGCCATAGGTGTGTAATAGCCTTACCTGCAATCTGTCCCTATATATACTCCCCTATTGTTAGGCTTTGTCCATATGTGGCACCTGTCTGTGTTGTAGCAAGGCAGAACAGTGCAGCTGTGCAGGAAGGAGAGTTAGAGATTGCGGACCTGATCTCTGAATGTGCCCCATAATGTATATATATATATATATATATATATATATGTGTGTGTGTGTGTGTGTGTGTGTGTGTGTGTGTGTGTGTGTGTGTGTGTGTTTGTTATGTGTGTGTATGTATATATGTATATATATATATATATATATATATATATATATATATATATATATATGCACACGTGTATGTCTACAGATATACAGACATCTATATATACATATATATATATATATATATATATATATATATATATATATACAAAACATAATATATATATACACATACACACACACACACACATATATATATATGTGTGTGTGTGTGTGTGTGTGTGTGTGTGTGTGTGTGTGTGTGTGTGTGTGTGTGTGTGTGTGTGTGTCTACATATATACAAACACACACACACATAGGTATATAAATACATGTCCCCTATTTTGCATCACAGTGCGGCATGCTATGTGTGAGGGAACATCACACATATCAATACTTATATATATATATATATATATATATATATATATATATATATATACATATATATATATATATATATATATATATATATATATATATATATATACACGCACAGCAGTAAGTGTGTGCAACGTGGACGATTATATCATGTGTGAACCCCTTGTTGGGACTACATTGCCCTTGACTGTGAAGGTGTGACTGGGAATTTGGGGAAGGATATCAGGTATATTTGTGGAGGTGAGATGGGTTGGTAGATAGAGAATTTTATTTATTTTATTTAATTTTATTTATTTAACATTTGTTGACCGGGAATGTCCGACTAGGTTCCACAGAGCCTGTTTTCAGTGGCGGCCCGGGGAGAAATGCTCCAGATGCATGTTTTTGGAAAAGAGGGAGGTATATGACACATGTCATGGATAAACACACTGGATGGTGAGTGTCATCTGCAATGTGGAAGCCCCATGAGCCCCATATGGAAACAATGGGAACAAGGCCTTCACCCATTGCCAGTCACAACAGCAGCTTCATGGCCATGAAGGTGCCTGGGCTGGAGGCTGAGCAGGAGGAGCATGTGTACCCTGTGATGGTGTACTTAGGGCCTCAAGGTGCTGCATCACATCCCCCATGTCTTTGTGGAGCTCCCTATGCACCAGATCCTAGACCTGACCTTGGGTGACAGGATCATGTCTGTGTGTGCCCCCAGCGCGGGGGGGGGGTCACACCATCCCCTGAGATGGTTTCCTCTGAAGGTAGTGCAGGACCTGTAGATGAGGAGGCCCCAGGGTGAGTCCCACATGTGATGTTGCTTGGTAACATGGCCAGATGAGTTGGGAGAGGTGGTTCTGCTGGCAACTGTTCCCTAAACATGCTGTAGTGTCACTGTTATAGAACATATGTGAGTAGCAATAGTCCACACATTCCCGGATCATGTCCAACAGCATGCATAGATATCCCCAATAACACATAAAAACAGATATGAAGCAATCACATAGCAAACAGACCACATGCATATATGGAACCATAGTGGCCCTTACAATGGCATGCAGGTGACATTGTCCGTAACAGGCCAGCAATGATAGTGTCCCCACAGGGAACATGGCTACAAACACATAGCACAAAGTGTGGTACAATACGATATATGTCCCAATAGTTTAACTTCATATACTCAAATTGCTGAAATATCAAAGTTCAGCATTTCGAGCTTATAAAGTCGAAACCATCAAAACACCGACACCTCACAAACACGAATTCACAACAGCGAACATGCAGAATGCATCACAAAACACACACACCATAACACCCACATAACAAAACATTGAACACACAACACAACACCACACAAACACACACCTACACTACACAAATGCAGGGGGGCAAGCCCCCCCTGCACCCCCCACACTTGCCCTGCTTATATATACTAACTCTGAGATTGCACAATCAGTAAAATAAAAAAAGCACACACACACAGCCAAAACACACACTCATACCTCCACCTCCCTACCCTAACCCACTCGTACACATTACAAAAACACTCACACACATTCACTCACCTTACACTGCAGACACCATCCCATTTGAAAACTGCCGTACAATCACAGAAATGCATAACCGCAAATTCGACATAGTCCCATTCGCAATTATGCACTTTCGTGATTTTGAGGTTTTGGCTTCATGGACACGAATTGTTGAAATTCGATATTTCAGCAATTTGAGTTTATGAAGTGAAACCATCCCATTGGTAGGTAAGCTATAACCATACCTATTGAGTTGTGTGAACAGTTTGTTGTCGCAGATATGGTGGGGGGAGACAGAGATGTATATTAAGAACTATGATAACCTTGTTATATGAGTTGCTCAGACCTGTTTCCATCTTTATGTCTTTCAGGCAAGATGTCACATGGCAGACTACCTGTCTATTCAGCGGACGAAAATGAGGTTATCATCACACACCTGGTACAGCACTACCAGGTGCTGTTTGGCAGAACAGCCCATGAGCAGCAGGAGCAGACCACCCTGTGGAACGATCTAGTCCACAGGGTCAATGATGTTGGCCTGCATAACTGCAGTTATGAGCAAGTCCGGCATCAATGCAGCGACCTGTTTCGCAATGCCTGTTGGCATGCTGCTGGAGTCCAGGGGGATCACCGCTCAACATGGGGGGAGTCATGCCATCCATCCCCCCTGATACATGTTGAGGAGCTCCTCGCCAGCCTTGTGGCACCTGCCCACCCGCACACACAACTGGTGGAGAGTATAGTGGAGGTGGGTGCTACCTACTCACCGGCAGAGGAGCATGCAGGTAAGGACACAGGGCACATCAGTAGACCACTGTTGTGTATCCATCTGCATCTGTACAGGTAGATCATGCATATGTGAGATGACATATATATATATATATATATATATATATATATATATATATATATATATATATAGTCTGTTGCTGCGTAGTAGTAATAAACAGATGTGCATAAACTGTAGTATTGTGGGCTTGTACTGTTGATGTACTATAATGCTGCACCCAGCCTGTATCAATGATACAACTGTGGTTACTGACATCACATCTCTCACACACTTATGTAAGTCCCTCTGGTATACCTCCAAGGCAGCAGCCTGTAGCTGCTGAGTATCATTTATGTTCATGCTTGCCAATACACCGGTCATGTTATATGGCTATGGTATATTCCATGCACACATCTAACACACCTACCCATAATGTATGCCGTACATGTTCACATATTGCTGCTGTTAACTGCACTGCATCACATTGGTGACCATGATGGTGTATCTGAAAGGTATTTCAGACACCTGCAATATAACTAACATCTTGTCAATGCAAAATGTGTCCACAGAGATGAACATAATGGTGGGGCATGTGACACCCATGCCATGGCCCAGCAATCAAGGAGCCTCAAACCTCACCATTAACACCAGTGAGGGGCATCTCATATAGGAGGAAAGAATAACAGATACACACAGTAAAGTGCACTTTCCCTTCAGAGCACAAAGAGATCACAGTCAGTCCGGGGCTGTTCACTCCCTTGCTCTACAGGTCCCCAATAAGACTCCCACTGGCACAGCTATAGGGTCCGGATCTCAGCCAGCTGGGCAAGCTAAAATCACCCAGCACCCTCTCTGCCCAACCGGTGCTTCGTGTCCCTGCCCAAGTAGCTGATACACACACACACTTTGAGATAAGAGTTTATACAACCACACAGACACTCCTGGGGAAGGCTGGCACAGGTTCTCCAGCTGTGCCCCTTTTACCCAGACTATAAGGTATAAATCACTCCCACTACCCAGCTAATAATTATCAGCTACTCAAAGTCCCTTAAAAGGGTGTCCAATTATTACTGTGCAATATTATTATCCAAATGGTAGTATAACTAAACAGTCAAGGCTTATTAGAGTGACTTGATACAGTAATCACTATAAATATGCAATGTTAGAGCTTAAATTATCTCTACACAAAACAGCCACAGTTGAAAGGTTTAAAAATATTTAATAATAAATACTAAAAACACAAGACAATACTTCTTACTACACAGTGCTAGTCAAGAGTTCAGAGATCACAGAGAAATACTTAAAATAATTCAATAGTACAGTTCTGACATCACAGAAAAACACAGTCTAATTTTCCTAGTTTCTAGCTATTTCTAAGAGAAAACAAGATTCTAAAATAACTTACATATAGAACAGGCAGAGTGCTGATGAGTTGGATGGTCAAGACAAAAATGCTTAATAATATCTAATTATCTCTGTTTTTAAAATCACATTCCTAGTTCCCATTACATCATTCTTCACACTTCCCTGGGTTCCCATGCTAACAGAAACTACATTCACATTCTTAACATCTCCTTGTGTGATCTTGCAGCTGGTCAGGAAGCAGAGCAATAAAAATACATTTGCATGTTTAAATCTAGCAATTTAACTCTTGGTTAAAACAATAGAAATAATGTCTTCATCTAGACAGGCTGGAGCCGACTTTAGTTCAAAGGTTCACAACATGTTTTACTTGGTCAGCAGAGAGCAGTGTTGTGACATTTTTTTCAATTCCACAGCTAACAACAGTTTTCCATTTAAGACAACAAGCCTGTGGTTCATATTAATATTTACAGATGACAGAATTATCTCCAAAATTATATCTGGCTAGGCTGGCAGCCTTCACATCCCCCCCCCCCAAGAACTCAAGTTAGTTTTTCAAGTGACGCTTAAGAAATGCTGCTTGAGAGAGTTAGGTCTATCTGAGTATACCTTAACCTGTTACCTATCTTGAGAGCAAATCTGCATTGGCATTGCTTATCCCACTGCGGTGGTGCACTGATGTATCATATGCTTGCAACCCCAGGCTCCATCTTAGCAACTTGGAATTTTGCTGGCTGGCTCTGTTTAACCATGTTAGGGGGTTGTGATCTGTCATAACAGTGAATTTCTTTCCATACAGATAAGGCTGAAGTTTCTGCAGTGCCCACACTATGGTTAGACATTCCTTTTCTACAGCAGTATAGCATTCCTCCCTGGGTTGCAGCCTACGACTGAGATAAACCACTGGGTGCTCTTCTCCCTCTGAAACAATCTGGCTAAGTACAGCTCCCACCCTATGGTTTGAAGCATCCACCTGCACAACACATTCTTTGCTGTAATCTGGACTGGCTTTAAGCCTCTGGAATGCCTGATCACATGCTAGGGTCCACACTACTTTATCTGGCCTGTTCTTCCCTGTAAGGTCTGTGAGGGGAACAGCTATGATACTACCACTGGGGACCGAACTTTCTGTAGTACCCTACTGTCCCTAAAAATGCCCTCACCTGCTTTTTAGTAAAAGATGCAGGCCATGCCTGAATGGCTTCCACTTTGGCAGGTTCTGGCCTTATCTTATCACTCCCCACTCTATGTCCTAGTTGGGAGACCTCTGCTATATCCATCTGAAATTTGCTCAGTTTAATGGTCAACCCTGCCCTCTGTAGTCTGCCCAGCACCTCCCTCATATGCTGAAGGTGCTCTGGCCAGGAATGGCTGCAGATGGCAATATCATCTAGGTAAGCAAGGGCAGACCCTCCTGCTAGGATATGATCTACCAGCCCCTAGAAAATCGCTGGGTCATTCTTCATCCCAAAGGGCATGTTTGTGAACTCATACAAGCCAGAAGGAGTCACAAAGGTTGACTTCTCTCTAGCACTGGGAGTCAAGGGCACCTGCCAGTAACTCTTGACAAGATCAGTGGTTGTAAGATACTTATCCCCACTCAGTTGCACTAGAGTCTCATCTGTCTTAGGCATGGGGTAAGCAGCTGACTCTGTGTGACTATTTAATTTCCTGTAGTCCACACAGAACCTGGTGCTGCCATCCTTCTTTGGCACCAGCACCACTAGGGAGGCCCAGGGACTGTTGGACTCTTGAATCACCCCTAGTTCCAACATCGCCTGCACCTCCTCCCACAGAGTCTGTTTGACTCTCTCAGGCATTCTATAAGGGGCCTGCTGACAGGCCTTTGGGGTCCTGTGTCCACCTGGTGCTGCTCTAAATAATACCTTGCAAGTATTTTTTGCTACTCTTAATTTTGAGGTTGAAAAAACTGTACTGGTCCTGTGTAGAGAATAAGTCTAACATATGTTTTAACTAAGCAGCAATGGCTAGCCCTATTGGAATTTGGTAATGACAGAAGATGGGTGGTTAAACCATCTGACAAGGCAACCAGATAGTAATCATGCACTTCAATACTTAGAGATGTGTTATAAACATTTGAATAATGTGGAAATTTATAGAAAATGTGATGTTTCTGATTACTTTGAAGCTGTTAAGCAGTACCAATGTTTGTTAGACAAAGGTCTAAGGTTGGGATATTTCACCTCTAAGGATGTGGAAAAGAAGTTTGGAGTGGAAAACTGCTCTATGGCAGTTTTTTACTGCTTACCTAAAACACAGAAAGGCTTAACTAACCTTAGTGGCCGACCTATATTGTCTGCACAGAGGTACATTTTGAAGAATATAAGTGTGTTGTTACATGAACACCTTAAGAAATTTGTTATGAGTACAGCCTCCTATATCAGGGACAGCCAGGACTTTTTAAACAAAATAAAGGGTAAAGTTTGGAATATGGACATGTTTTGTCTCTGTTTGGATGTCAAACGTCTATATACTAATATTAAGCATGAAATAGGGATTCAGGCCTTGTTCCATTTTTGGGGAACTCTCCTATGTCTCATTTTCTGATATATTTAGTTATGTTCTGTTTAAAAAATCATTTCTTTATGTTCAATGGAGACATTTTCCAGCAGTTTCAGGGCACTGCCATTGGGGTGGCTTTCACCCCCATGTATGCCAATTTAGTCATGGCTAAACTTGAAGATGACTTTATTTATAGACATGATTTTTTAGATCAAAAGTTATTTTATATTTAGATATATTGATGATCTTATTTTTTTATGTCAAGGAAGCCAGACAGAGGCCCTTGGGTTTGTTAATGACTTACAAGTTAATACTATGGGCTTAAGATTTGATGGTATACAGCTTGGCCCACAAGTGAATTTTTTGGATATAAGCCTAGATGGATTTACTACTAGTCTCCATAGGAAATTTTAACATAGAAATGTATTTTATATGGAAATAATTGTCACCCCAAACATTTGGTCAAGGTACTGCCCTACAATGAATTCTTATGAATTCATAGGCTATGTAGCCTTGATATGAGCTTTGATTTAGAGATAGCTGAAGCAGAAAAAAATGTTTATTAGAAGAGGCTATGATGTCCAGGTGGTCAGGGAAGCTAAACAAACAATTATGGACATGAGGTATTCTGTTAACTCTCATTGAGATTCTCATTATGTCCATGTTACTGGAAAATATAATGTTTGTATTGGTGGAAATAAATCTACCAATACAACTGTGAACAATGGAGAGCAGAAGAAAGTTTTCTTAGTGACAACTTATAATGTTATAACTGAGGAAATAGTTAAAAAAAGCATGCAGCTTGTGGCCTATGCTCCTAAGGGATAAGATTTTGAACTCTATACTACCTGATTTTGTGAGTATTGCATATAAAAGAGCTAGGAATGTGTCTGACATTCTGGTACATAACCAGTTTTGTTTACCAGATGTTAATGTCAGTCAGAGCTTAAGCATAAATAAAGGCACTGTTCCATGTGATAGCTGTTCCATCTGTCAATATGTAGTAAGCTCTTTTCCCTATATTAATGGCATCAAGTTTACAGCTAGGCATGAGTACAGTTGTAACCCAGAGGGATTAGTGTATGTGCTGAGATGTGGATGTAACAAGTTTTACATAGGGAAAACTTATAGGAGTTTTAGGGTCCGGTTGCAGGCACACATTAGGGACATAAAAATAAAAAAATTAGACAGTCCCCTTTGGAGTCATTTTTTGATAGCACACAACTCTAACCCTGATTCTCTTAGGGGATGTGCCTTGGAAAAATTGCAAGTTGGCATAAGTGAATGTGTGTTTTTAAAAAACAAACTCTTAAAAAAGAAACCCTGCTGATTTTAAAGTATGGTACTTTGAAGCCTCAGGGACTCAACAAAGAATGTAACTGGAAGTATATGATTTGAATTGTGTGCTTAATTGATTAATTGTTTTGAGCAATATGTTGTATATAAGCAAACAGTATTTTTTAGTGGTTTTACTCTTGGAAGACTGTGTAAGCCAAGGTGCTAAGTGTTTCATTAAATTTGTTTACTTCTTGGATCGTTGGTCTTGGTGGTATTTTATCATTTTAGTTTTTTGTTTTTTACATTGTATTTGAACTTTCTGTAGTACCCTGCTGTCCCTAAAAATGCCCTCACATGCTTTTTAGTAACAGGTGCAGGCCATGCCTGAATGGCTTCCACTTTGGCAGGTTCTGGCCTTATCTTATCACTCCCCACTCTATGTCTTAGGTAGGAGACCTCTGCCATACCCACCTGACATTTGCTCGGCTTAATGGTCAACCCTGCCCTCTGTAGTCTGCCCAGCACCTCTCTGACATGCTGAAGGTGCTCTGGCCAGGAATGGCTGTAGATGGCAATATCATCTAGGTAAGCAAGGGAAAACTCTTCTGTTCCTGCTAGAATATGACCTACCAGCCTATGGAAAGTTGCTGGGTCATTCTTCATTACAAAGGGCATGTTTGTGAACTCATACAAGCCAGAAGGAGTCCCAAAGGCTGACTTCTCTCTAGCACTGGGGGTCAAGGGCACCTGCCAGTAACTCTTGGCAAGATTAGTGGTTGTAACATACTTATCCCCACTCAGTTGCTATAGAGTCTCATCTGTCTTAGGCATGGGGTAAGCAGCTAACTCTGTGTGACTATTTAATTTCCTGTAGTCCACACAGAACCTGGTGCTGCCATCCTTCTTTGGTGCCAGCACCACTAGGGAGGCCCAGGGACTGTTGGACTCTTGAATCACCCCTAGTTCCAACATCGCCTGCACCTCCTCCCTCAGAGTCTGTTTGACTCTCTCAGGCATTCTATAAGGGGCCTGCTGACAGGCCTTTGGGGTCCTGTGTCCACCTGGTGCTGCTCTAAATAATACCTTGCAAGTATTTTTTGCTACTCTTAATTTTGAGGTTGAAAAAATGTACTGGTCCTGTGTAGAGAATAAGTCTAACATATGTTTTAACTAAGCAGCAATGGCTAGCCCTATTGGAATTTGGTAATGACAGAAGATGGGTGGTTAAACCATCTGACAAGGCAACCAGATAGTAATCATGCACTTCAATACTTAGAGATGTGTTATAAACATTTGAATAATGTGGAAATTTATAGAAAATTTGATGTTTCTGATTACTTTCAAGCTATTAAGCAGTACCAACGTTTGTTAGACAAAGGTCTAAGGTTGGGGTATTTCACCTCTAAGGATGTGGAAAAGAAGTTTGGAGTGGAAAACTGCTCTATAGCAGTTTTTTACAACTTATCTAAAACACAGAAAGGCTTAACTAACCTTAGTGGCCGACCTATAGTGTCTGCACAGAGGTATTTTTTGAAGAATATAAGTGTGTTGTTACATGAACATCTTATATGTTATGAGTACAGCCTCCTATATCAGTGACAGCCAGGACTTTTTGAACAAAATAAAGGGTAAGGTTTGGAATATGGACATGTTTTGTCTCTGTTTGGATGTCAAAAGTCTATATACTAATATTAAGCATGAAATAGGGATTCAGGCCTTGTTCCATTTTTGGGGGACTCTCCTGTGTTTCATTTTCTGATATATTTAGTTATGTTCTGTTTAACAAATCATTTTTTTATGTTCAATCAAGATATTTTCCAGCAGTTTCTAGGCACTGCCATGGTGGTGGCTTTCACCCCCATGTATGCCAATTTAGTCATGGCTAAACTGAAGATGACTTCATTTATAGACATGATTTTTTTAGTTCAAAAGTTATTTTATATTTTAGATTTATTACTGATCTTATTTTTTTATGTCAAGGAAGCCAGACAGAGGAACTTGGGTTTTTAATGACTTACAAGCTAATACTATGGGTTAAGCTTTGATGGTATACAGCTTGGCCAACAAGTGAATTTTTTGGATATAAGCCTAGATGGATTTACTACTAGTCTCCATAGGAAAGCAGAACATAGAAATGTATTTTTATATAGGAATAGTTTTCACCCCAAACATTTGGTCAAGGTACTGCCCTACAATGAATTCCTATGAATTCATAGGCTAAGTAGCCTTGATATGAGCTTTGATTTTGAGATAGCTGAAGCAGAAAAAAATGTTTATTAGAAGAGGCTATGATGTCCAGCTGGTCAGGGAAGCTAAACAAAAAATTATGGACATGAGGTATTCTGTTAACTCTCAGGGAGATTCTCATTATGTCTGTATTGCTTGAAAATATAATCTTTGTATTGGTGGAAATAAATCTACCAATACAGCTGTGAACAATGGAGAGCAGAAGAAAGTTTTCTTAGTGACAACTTATAATGTTATAACTGAGGAAATAGTTAAAAAAAACAAGCAGCTTGTGGCCTATGCTCCTAATGGATAAAATTTTGAACTCTATACTACCTGATTTTGTGAGTATTGCATATAAAAGAGCTAGGAATGTGTCGGACATTCTGGTACATAACCAGTTTTGTTTACCAGATGTTAATGTCAATTAATGTTCCTTAAGCATAAATAAAGGCACTGTTCAATGTGATAGCTGTTCCATCTGTCAATATGTAGTAAGCTCGTTTCACTATATTAGTGGCATCAAGTTTACAGCTATGCATGAATACAGTTATAACACAGAGGGGTTAGTGTATGTGCTGAGATGTGGATGTAACAAGGTTTACATAGGGGAAACTTATAGCAGTTTTAAGGTCCGGTTGCAGAAACACATTAGGGACATAAAAAATAAAAAATCAGAGAGTCCCCTTGGGAGACATTTTTTGATAGCACACAACTCTAATCCTGATTCTCTTAGGGGATGTGTCTTGGAAAAATTGCAAGTTGGCATAGGTGAATGTGTGTCTTTAAAAAACAAACTCTTAAAAAAGAAACCCTGCTGATTTTAAAGTATGGTACTTTGGAGCCTCAGGTTCTCAACAAAGAATGTAACTGGAAGTATATGATTTGAATTGTATGCTTAATTGATTAATTGTTTTGTGCAATATGCTCTATATAACCAAACAGTATTTTGCAGTGTGTTTACTCTTGGAAGACGGTGTAAGCCGAGGTGCTAAGTGTTTCATTAAATTCGTTTACTTCTTGGATCGTTGGTCTAGGTGGTATTTTATCATTTTATTTTTTTGTTTTATACTTTGTATTTGAACTTTCTGTAGTACCCTGCTGTCCCTAAAAATGCCCTCACCTGCTTTTTAGTAACAGGTGCAGGCCATGCCTGAATGGCTTCCACTTTGGCAGGCTCTGGCCTTATCTTATCACTCCCCACTCTATGTGCTAGGTAGGAGACCTCTGCCTTACCCACCTGACATTTGCTCGGCTTTATGGTCAACCCTGCCCTCTATAGTCTGCCTAGCACCTCCCTGACATGCTGAAGGTGCTCTGGCCAGGAATGGCTATAGATGGCAATATCATCTACGTAACCAAGGGGAAACTCTCCTGCTCCTGCTAGGATATGATCTACCAGCCTCTGGAAAGTGACTTGGGCATTCTTCATCCCAAAGGGCATCTTTATGAACTCGTACAAGCCAAAAGGAGTCACAAAGGCTGACTTCTCTCTAGCACTGGGAGTCAAGGGCACCTGCCAGTAACTCTTGGTAAGTTCAATGGTTGTAAGATACTTAGTCCCACCCAGTTACTCTAGGGCCTCATCTGTCCTAGGCATGGGGTAAGCATCTGACTGTGTGACTATTTAATTTCCTGTAATCCACACAGAACCTGGTTCTGCCATCCTTCTTTGGCACCACACCAGTGGGGATGCCCAGGGACTGTTGGACTCTTGAATAACCCCTAGTTCCAACATCGCCTGTACCTCCTCCTTCAGAGTCTGTTCGACTGTCTCAGGCATTTTATAAGGGGCCTGCCTAATAGGCCTTTGGGGTTCTATGTCCACCTGGTGCTGCCCCAGGTGAGTGCATCCTGGTTTCCCAGTGAATATGTCCCCAAATTCCTGCAACACTGCTCAGATTTCTCGAACCTGGGTAGGAGATAGCTGCTCGGACATTGCTACCCCATCCACTGAGGTGTCAGCCCAAGCCTCACTGAGGAGATCAGTCACCAGATCTCCCTCAGACTCCTCCTGCAATCCACTGCAAATGCTCAGCACAAGGGCCTCCCTATCATGGTAAGGTTTCATCATGTTAACATGGTACAATTTGTGCCCCTGCCTTCTGCCTAGCAGTTCCACCATGTAGTTAACATCACTTTCCTTTCTTACCACCTTGTAGGGTCCCTCCCCAGCTGCTTGCAGCTTGTTGTGTCTGACAGGAATGAGAACCATTACCTGCTGCCCCACAGCATACTCACTAGCTCGAGCATTCCTGTCATACCATCCCTTTTTCTGTTGTTGGGCTTCTGCCAGGTTCTCCTGGGTCAAGCCCATGAGTTCCCTGAGCCTTGTCCTGAGGTTTAGGACATATGCCACAACAGACTCCTTGTGAGACTCGCACTCACCTTCCTACTCAAATTAAATCTAGGGGTCCCCTCACCCTATGCCCATATAGCAACTCAAAGGGTGAAAAACCTGTGGATTCCTGGGAAACCTCTCTTTAAGCAAACAACAGATGGGGCAAATATTTGTCCCACTCCCTCTTAAACTGATCTGCAAATGTCCATAGCATGGACTTGATTGTAGAGTTTAACCTCTCAACAAGACCATTAGTCTGGGGATGGTAAGGGGTGGTCTTCATGTGCTTCACCCCACAGGACTTTCACAGACAAGCCAGCAGGTCTGACATGAAATTGGCACCTCTGTCAGTCAGTATTTCTTTTGGGAAACCTTCCCTGCTGAAAATCTCTAACAAAGCATTTGCCACCTTCTCTGTCTCAATGGAGGACAAAGCCGCTGTCTCAGGGTACCATGTAGCATAGTCCACTACCACAAGGATATACTTTTTCCCTGTGGAACTTGGGGTACTCAGAGGACCCACAATATCCAAAGCTACCCTCTGAAATCTCTCCTCAATCACAGGCAAAGGCATCAAAGGAGCTCTCACCTTATCTCCTGCCTTGCCTACCTTTTGGCACTGTTCACAGGTCCTGCAGTACCCTGTTACATCTCTGGAAATTGCAGGCCAGTAGATGTTCTGCATAATACACCTCTTTGTACATTTTATGCCCATATGACCTGCAAAGGGAATATCATGGGCTATGTCTAGAAGTGCCAGATGGTAGGCTATAGGCACTACCAGCTGCTGTACTCTCACCTTCTAGCCCTCCCTCAGGGGCCCACTCTCTGTATAGTAACCCTTTGTTCCAGTATACAGATTCCCCCTTTCCTTGAGAATCAGGTGCTTCCCTAGTACCTGCTTCAGGCCTTGCAATGTAGGGTCTCAGAGTTGAGCCTGTTTCAACTCTCTCCTTGTAACCCTTCCCAGCTCCCCTTCCACAGGTGGTCTGGAATCATCTGACAGTGGTGCCTCACTGTCAGCCTGGGTACTACTACTCAACTCTACCTTTGCAATCACTCTGTCCAAGGGACCATCAGTACCCCTAAGCAGCGGTGGCTCACATTCAGTCTCACTGCTACAGGGTAGCTCCCTCCCTGAAGTAACCACCTCACCAGTCCTGGCTGCAAGTATGCAGTCTGTCTGGGTCTCCCCCAGGCTACCAGACTCACATGCTTGTCTCCTACCCTGACTGCGTGTAACTGCATAAGCACATGGTACTACCTCATCCAAATCCTTCCCTATCAGGACATCTACAGAATGATAGTTTGGTACCCCTGTTGTCTCAAAAAAAAATACTACTGGCATTTTCTTTCCCACTTACTGGCTCCCTCTCCTTTTGTTCCCCACCTTGCCTCCATGGACACCTGTATGCCACATGGCCCCACTGGTTAAATTCAAAACATTTAACCCTAGCTCCTGGACATGTACCTGGACTAGTGGCTTCCCCTGCTACTGGCAGATTCTGTTGTGGTAGTTTGTGCTGCCCACACTGAGCTTCTTTAGACCCATGAGTGACACTGGGGGTCCCTTTCCTGTGCAGGGCTGCTCTGCTTGCTAGGTATAGGTCTCCCTTCCTCCCCAACTCATCTGAAGTAAAACATTGTCTATCAGCTAACCAGATCCTCATCTCCTCAGGCAACGTGCTAAGGGCTTGATCCCTCACCAAAAGGTCTGCCAGCCCTTCAAAAGTGGTGACCTGATATCCACTTACCCACCTATGGAAATAAGTGCTCAGTTTAGCAACATATTCACATACACTTTCATCTGCCTTGCATCTATGCTCACGAAACTCTTTCCTATATGTGTCATGTGTTAGTTTAAACAATTCTAACAAATGATTTTTGACAACAGTATAATCAAAACATGCAACATCAGACATTTTTGACAAAATAGTTACAGCGTTACGTTGGAGTAAGGGGGTCAGAAACCATACCCAGAGCCTTTGTTCAACACCATACTGTTTGCATACCCTCTCAAACATATAAATTAAACTATCAAAAGTATCCCCCTCTTTAAACTGTGGAAGAAATTTACTGACCTGTTATGCTTCTGGGATCCAGTTACTCCCTTCCCCAATACCTCCATGACTCTGGTGAAGAGTTAGCATCTCCTTCTCATGCTGCCTCTCCTTTTCCTCAGCTTCCAGGCATAGCAGTTTCTCATTCTTCTCAGCCTGCAAATGTCACAGTCTCTCAGTTGCTTCTATTTCCACACGCCTGGCCTCCAACTCAAGTCTCTTTAGCTCCAGATGGATTTTTAAGTCCTCTGCAGAAAGGTCAAGCTGTCCATTCTCCAAGGGTATTATATCTCCACTGCCAATCTGATTGTCCTCCTGATTGCTGTTTTCTTATGCAGCTGTAATCAAGGCTGCAATCAGGTCTGCCTTAGGTTTCCATGCACCAGGCCCCTAGCCTGGCACATCTCTGCCAGCTGGCTCCTTGTCAGCTTTCCATACTCCTCTGCTGACATGCTGCCTGCACACCCTGACTAACTAAGCTAACTAAAGAAATAAAACAATTATCTGAACTCTGTGTATTCACTGAGTTGCTGTTTTAGAGTGCAAAACATCTTCAAACTCACTGTACACAAGCTACAGGAATTCACTCTATCCACACCACTACAAGCCAATTAGTATTTGCCAACCAATTAATATATGGTGTGGATATCCCACCACTGCCAAACAATTAATATGTGATGCTTGTGCCATGGCCCAGCAATCAAGGAGCCTCAATCCTCACCACTAACACCAGTGAGGGGCATCTCATATAGAAGGAAAGGATAACAAATACACACAGTAAAGTGCAATTCCCCTTAAGAGCACACAGAGATCACAGTCAGTCTAAAATCTCCAGCACCCTCTCTGTCCAACCAGTGCTTTGTGTCCCTGCCCAAGTAGCTGACACACACACTTTGAGATAAGAGTTTATACAACCACACAGACACTCCTGAGGAAGGCTGGCACAGGTTCTCCAGCTGTGCCCCTTTTACCCAGACTATACAGTAGAAATCACTGCCACCACCCAGCTAATAATTATCAGCTATTCAAAGGCCCTTAAAAGGGTGTTCAATTATTACTGTGCAATATTATTATCCAATTGGTAGTATAACTAAACAGTCAAGGCTTATTAGAGTGACTTGGTACAGTAATCACCATAAATATGCAATGTACTCCAGAGCTTAAATTATCTCTACACAAAACAGACAAAGTTGAAAGGTTTAAAAATATTTAATAATAAATACTAAAACACAATACAATACTTCTTACTACACAGTGCTAGTCAAGAGTTCAGAGATCACAGAAAAATACTTAAAATAATTCAGTAGTACAGTTATGACATCACAGAAAAACACTTAGTCTAATCTTCCTGTTTCTAGCTATTTCTAACAGAAAACACAAGTCTAAAATAACTTACATGTAGAACAGGCAGAGTGCTGATGAGTTGGATGGTCAAGACAAAAATGCTTAATAATCTCTGATTCTTGCTGTTTTTAAAATCACATGCTTGGTTCCCATTACATCATTTTTCACACTTCCCTGGGTTCCCAGGCTAACAGAAACTACATTTACATTCTTAACATCTCCTTGTGTTATCTTGCAGCTGGTCAGGAAGCAGAGCAATAAAATAGATTTGCATGTTTAAATCTAGCAATTTAACTCTTGTTTAAAACAATAGAAAGAATGTCTTCATCTAGACAGACTGGAGCCGACTTTAGATCAAAGGGTCACAACATCTTTTACTTGGTCAGCAGAGAGCATTGTTGTGACATTTTTTCCGTTCCACAGCTAACAGCAGTTTTTACATTTAAGACAACAAGCATGTAGTTCACATTAATATTTACAGATGACAGAATTATCGCCAAAATTTATCTGGCTAGGCTGGCAGCCTTCACAGGACAAATAGCCTACAGTAGGGGCATGTGGGAAATATCACCCTTATACAGTGCTACAACAGTATATATACCAGCATTACAATGGCAACTGTTACAGATCTACACTACGGCATATCATAATACTGTAGTCTACAACCTTTAAAACCTGCAATGTGGTCCCAACATGAGCAATGAGTGTGTAATATGGAATTGTAGGTTAGGGCTGCAAATATGGGGAATACATACCTTCACAAACACTTGAAGCATACGTGTGCACACACTCCAGATAAAATATAGTGGAAGCAGCTATTGCGATACTGACGGAATGCATTTGTCATGGAAATGCACCTTTCAGCAAGTACACTTCCCCATTGCCACATCACGTATTGGTCTGCTGTCCAAGACGTTTGGCCATCAGATGTGCACACTTACCTGCAACAGAGGCAGCCATGGCTTGCACACATCTTACATGACATGGTGTGGGCCCCATACCCAACAGGTAGCTCCCATGAGCTGGACATGTAGCCATACCTCACCATTGTATATACCATGGCAAACAGTGCAGTCATTTATGTGACAAGGATGTATGGGAAAGGAATGATGTAGGAAATAAACAGATGGCCATCCAAGACAGATGATCTCACATGTAGCAAACTGGTCATGTGGGCTGCCTAGTAACATGCCACAGCACTGAGTGGGTTCCAGGAATGTCTAGCAAGTTCTGGCTGTACAGTACCCATGTCAGCAATTACTTGGACTCTGCAAACATGTGGCCTATGGGTTAGGGTAATCAGATGTGAGAAGTTGTACCACAGGAAACATCAGCCGGGCTTCTCTACAGGTAGTGTATGTATAACAGAAGAGGTCCCCAAATGTCATGCATTGCAATGTGTACTGGTGTACCATGACCACATTGGAAACCTACAGACAGTATCATGTAAGATACATGTGCTGCACAACCAATGCCTCACCCCACCTCAGGCCCACCATCCCCATCTGTTCTTTGCCAGTGCCAATGTTCACCTGTATGTTTGCCATTCATTAGCTGGGACTAGGCTGTTACATGTGGTGTTCAGTGTTTGGGACACTGCAAACTGACACACATGTGTAGGCCATAGTTGTCAAGCATCTGCAAAAAGGCTGAAGGTGGGGAGGGGTTGTCATCATGACACACCCGTGCACTGCAACAGGGATCCTAAGGATGCTATGAATGGCTGTATCTGCACACAGTCAAGGTCAGGAACTGTGGCAGATGTAACCCTGACTCCACAGCAATAATGATGGCAGTGTGTGAGCTCCAAGGGATGTGCACATGAGTTGACCTCACAATCATGCAGAGTTGGGGGACAAGTGTAGGGCAGACTGATCATATTCTGGCAACTGCAGATGTCCCATGCTAGTATACCCCTGCCAGGAATAGTGACTGCTGTAGTGCACATAACAGTAGGTGCAACAAACTGTCATGATAAGGGCGTGCACACATATGCACCCATGAAGTGTATGCATTGCGGTCAGCATCAGCACAACTAACACATTTGTTAGACACTGCATTGTACAGGACATATGTCACATATCAGGCTCATGTAATGTTAACATATGCAGTGATGTGGTCCCATGGCATATCAAGGAAGAGGGTGTCATATCAATAAGGATGTGTACACTCCCTATAGCCACAGTAAGGTTTGACGGTTTTCAGTGTAACAGTATCGTATTGGTCATACATGCACCGCTGATGTTGACATCTGTAAATCAGACATCAGGCATTCACAAATGAAATCTGTCCACATATCATCTCAGGTATGTGTCAAAGACATAGGGACTGTGAGCATTAGAGCAGACATAACTGACATAGTAATACATATTCAGCAATAGCGTGTACACCTGTGATGTATGGTGCACAGTACATGGCAGGGTGCAGAACAGGTGCACAGCAATACTGTGTACATGGGTGCAGTGTTTTCCAAGGGAAGGGGCATCACCTACTAACACAGCCCATGCATCACACACATGTATACTGTTGCTAGCTTGGATTGACTATAGCTGCACGGCATGGTGTTGAGTGCCATCTGTTATGCATGTTGACAGATGGGTAATGGGAGGTCTGTGTGTACTATCTATGTGAAACCTCACCTGTAGGTGCGTGTGTGTGTGTGTGTGTGTGTGTGTGTGTGTGTGTGTGTGTGTGTGTGTGTGTCTGTGTATGTGTGTGGAGGGGGGGTTATTTTGCCTGTAAGTGCAATCTGGTGGAGTGGATGGGGGGGTGGATGCATGTAGGATGTGTGTGTGCATGTGTGTGTATGTGTGTGTGTGTGCGGGTGTCCATGTATGCACATGTGTGATTGTGGGGTTGTTCATATGTCAGTGCTTCCCTTTGGAATCATGCAGTACATGGACATGGACTGACACATGACACACCAGGAATACTTGTCTGATATGTTATCTCAGGACAGCTGATAGTATAATAAGGTCTGTAGCATGTGTAGCATGGAACATGCATTGGGAGGGGAAACTAGACACCAGGTATACTGTTAAAATTGCAATCAGCAGAAAGGTGAACAACTACCCATGTATGCAGCACTACAGGAGCATTGGGGAATTACTAGACAACACCAGGGAGTGCATCCATATATTACTGTTGTCCACATAATAAGTTGATTGAGCAACAGATTGTGACATTATTGAGTGACCGTAGTAGCCCCTAACATATGGGGGCCATGCTCACAATGTCTGAACATACCCAGGGTGAACACTGGATGACAGCAGTGAGTCTTTGTAAAACCTACACCAATCCAGTCAAAGAGCTAATGGAGTAACAGGCCATGTGTTGTGCTCACTTATCTAGGCATTAGATGAATGATGCATTAATGAGTGTATGCTTCCAAGTGTGATGCAGGATGGGGAACGTACGTGAATAAACTTGGGACAGTTTGTAAACTCAGGGACAGGTAGGTATTATAGTGGAATTTCAGTGTGTGTGTGTGTGTGTGTGTGTGTGTGTGTGTGTGTGTGTGTGTGTGTGCGTGCTGCGCGCGTGTGTGTGTGTGTCTGTGTGTGTGTGTGTGTGTGTGTGTGTGTGTGTGTGTGTGTGTGTGTGTGTGTGTGTGTACATATGTGCATATATGTGTGTGTGTGTGTGTGTGTGTGTGTGTGTGTGTGTGTGTGTGTGTGTGTGTGTGTACATGTGTGCACTGTTATGCAATGCCGTACAAGTCTTAAAGTGCGTTTCTTGTTTTCCCCTCACAGGTGGCAAGGTGGGTCAGGGTCCCTCCTGCATGCAATCTGATGTTGGTGTCCATACAGAAAATTAAAAGGATGATAGGTGTGTTGAGGCACAGGCGGGGTTGTCAGAGGCTGAAACTGTGCCATCGTTTGACATCCCCCTGTTATCCACCCCATCCCCGCACACAGTCACAGTGCCTATTGATACCCCATCACCAGTGGCCATAGCAGACAGCAGTTGATATTTGGTGGCAGTACACAGGAGAGTGTGGTGGCTATGGCTCCTGTGTCTGGACACAGCAGGCATAGCCAGATGTCCGGCAGGGCACCACATAGGCAGATGTACCTGGGTGCTCATGGGAGGGCCGCTGGTCATCGTGCCCCTGGCAGAAGTGCCACAATTGGTACCACCAGATGCATGTTTCAGAATGTCATGGGGGCACAGGCATGTATGGAACTATATACCAGACAAGGTCTGAGGCTGCAGAGGGTTGCTTTCTCATCTGTAAGTGACATCCATGAACTTGCAG
Source organism: Protopterus annectens (assembly GCF_019279795.1). Lineage (NCBI taxonomy): Eukaryota > Metazoa > Chordata > Ceratodontiformes > Protopteridae > Protopterus > Protopterus annectens. Next base: position 1,152,794,849 of record NC_056725.1, on the reverse strand, counting down.
GTGCCCTCCATGATTATACAGGGGTCATGGATAGACTATTGGGTAAGATGGTGGTCCACATCGACCGTGGATTGTCCATGCTAGAACATGTGGTGGCAGTGGGGTGATGGCCACGTGGATGTAGGCCAGCAACACCAGCATCTGGCAGTCAAAGTGGATATGCAAGGACACCAAGCCGCTTCCATAGTGGCAGTACCAGCCCCAGCACTGCAGGGGGGTGCTGTCCATACCACACTACAGCAGTTCACGTGCACATGGCCCTGGCCAGTTCCAGGAGGTACCTGGTTCCAGCGGACATATGTCATCATCAGGGGAGAGTAGCACATTGAGGCCTCTACCTGGATGTGCCCATGGAACCCATGGCAGGCATAGTCTACATGTCAGTTGCTGAAGGCAGTGAACTGCGCACCCTGCCAAGCATGGTCTGCAGCTGCCCAAGAAACACCTGTATAGGGCAGCCACATAGCAGAACTGTGTGCATGCATACCCCACACTATACAAACACACTTAGGGCAACCCCATACCTACACACACCACATCACCGCACCCATATCAGCAACTTACACCCCTCACCCATGCACATGGCGTCAAAAGTATGGCCCACCCTAGGTCTCTGGCAAACCAATAACACACCCTGTGCATATGATGATACCTGTGCCACATCCCTGTCATCCATAACATCAATGCAGGGACAGGCTAATATGGTTCCCGATGCACACAGTGACTGTACTACAGTGTACCAATGTACTGTGTAACATGTTGTCAGCAGTACTGTTTAATGCATACATGCCAGGTAGTGTAGCTTGTCCAGCCATGATGCACTATAGCTGTTAGTAACACTGAATGATTGTGGTCTCCATAATGTTATCCATTTGTGTTGTAGGTGTACATTTGTCAGCAGGAGGACTTTCTGCTGTCATATCTCACAATGGGTATAGCACTGTGGTGACACCATGGCTGTGCCATATCCTGGGTACAGTTGAAAACGTCACAGGTCTGTATAACAGTTACTACCTGTGCTACATGGACAGGTGACCCCATGGGATATATATATTCAGCAACCTGAAGTAGATCCCAATACATACACACACAATTTTACTTGGCAACACTGGGACTAGACCCCTACCTAGGTATGTAGTGCTACTGATATGTGTGACTTTAATTGCACACACCACACAGCATTTAGGATGAGGTGTGTTCCAGGTTACATGTTACATGTTACATGCAGAACATCCCCAAGCATGTACAGTATGGTAATGGGGGATGTAATGGTTGTATGTGCACAATACATAGTGTGACATACCATCATATACACATTAACAGACACATAAGAGGCAGACACACATCCGGGAGACCTGGGCCTATCAGTGCTAACTAACTTGTCAGTGTGTCCAATGCATTACAGGTAGGCTGCACACAGCACATGCATAACTGGGATGGATTGTGTTATCAGTTACCTGTATGGTTGATGGTGACAGTGGTCACCATACAGTGGTACTTGGGACATGTACCGGGGTACCATGGTGTAATGACAGTGTACACAGCACCCATACTTCACTGTGGATATTGTACACACTGATACCTATGATGACACTCTGACATAACCACCATCACACATTGACCAGGACTGCAATACAACCCATTGTCCATCTCAAGAGTGGTACTACAGGGATATGCATCTAATGCACATGCCACCGGCATAGTAGGGTGATGCATTGTCATGCCTCTCATATGGGCAGCAACATCACTATCAGTACTACTGTGTGGCATTGCGTATTTTAATAGGAGTATGTGGCCTCAGAATGCCATACCCTACAGATATACACACATGCACACATACACACACTTGCCAGAACACAGTGGGTATCCAATGCCTATCAACCCATTTGTACAACAGTGTTGTACTGGTACTGCAAGGCTCAGGTAGCCTTTAGGGAGAAGAGTGTAGCAGGGAACATGTAATGTTCGGTACAACAGCAGCCACATCTAACTGTGGCAATGGGTGTTGCGGTGGTTGTGAAAGGCTTCATGGTATTCCCAACTACAGGTGTACTAACACATAGACACTGATATCCTCAGTAATGCATATGTACACATTTGTCAGTACTGGGGTGCATCGCTGCAGGTGTTCATAGGTGTGTACATGGCTATTGTCCATGGAGAGATGGGAAGTGTAGGGGATGTGTGTACAGTAGTATCATGCCACCTGCCATGTGCCAGCAGGCAATCTATCTAGAGACACCACTGTGATGACTCTCAAGGTGAGAATGACATGCATCAGCCAATCTTCTGGGTGCCTCCTGAAAATGGCTGGTGAGGTGATCCAGTTGACATGTAAGCAACATGTATTATAAAACATGGCTAGTGTCTGTGTTGGAGACCTGTACCCAAGCATGTTCTGTTGACTGTGGTAGTGTAGTGGAGGTACCCATGGCATGTGGTGCGTACAGGGTGTTGTGTCCTATCTGTGCTAGCTATAACACCGCTGGGTAGACATGTCAGTGTCAGTCAAGCATAGGTTGCCCATACATATCCAAGCTGGATAGCTGACATCTGCACATCTGTACAGGGACTGACAGACATCAGCTTGCCAATTAGCTATGCAGTAGGATGAATGTGTTGACAGATAGATGTCTGTCACCAATATGTATGCCATTACTACATGTTGGCAACCCTCACTGATGTGCTATACAGACAGTAGTTTACAGTAAATTTCCACATGTCAGATCATTATCCAGTAGGAAATATATACTGTGATACAGCTCACACACCAGGAACATGGCAGCGAGGACTCAGAGTCCATCTATGCATGCATGGCTGTTTGTTGCCAGTACTACAATTAACAATCTACCCTTGCTTGGGAAAGCACTGTCAACAATAGTAATGACATGATATGCTACATGCCAGTGTGACGGCATATAACCTGGGATACTACCCTTGTATGTAACACATTCACATGGATAAGAGTGTTGTACAGGTCATATACACTCAAGTGTCCCAGACATGACACTCACACCCCTTACTACTGTACTGACAGTACATAGACAGATGTTATGTACATGGCATCACATACACCTATTACAGATGTCATTACTCTGCTATGTTATCAGACTGGGATGTGAGCACAGGTTACCAGGGCTGAGCCATGCTTATCAGGTGTCAGCATTGCTGTAATATAACAGCTAATCAGATTTGTGCACTGGTAAGCGAAGCCTACAAAGTGTAAGTGCCTGTACATTTAACCGTACATTAGCACCGCTTAGTTTCGAGCAAACCCGAGCAAAACCGAGCAAACCCGCTTAAAGCTGCTCAAAACTGTCTTAACCACTCTGTATCCAACAGCCCTTGTTCTACCCACCAACAAAATTGACAGCCCTTGCAGGTATTGAACCCAGGACCCTGTACACACACTATAGTCACAACAGTTAACCACTATGCCATGACAGCTGTGAAGACAGTTGTTGTATTTCCAATACATCTGACAGTAGACACATTGAATAGTATTGAACAATCACTGTGACTTCTACAATTGTATAGTACATGTTAGTGAAATTACTGTTACATCACATATGTTGTTATATCTAAATATACACATATCAGATACATACGGTGTGCTACATCTGGGAAAGTATACACAGCAGTAATGTTTACACATGACAAGGATATGGATAAATACATATACATATATAGATATATGTCTACATGTACATACTCATATATATTCATATATATGTATTTATGCACATCTGTATAGTGCATCATATATATGGCCATGTATAGATCTTGTTGTGTGTGTGTGTGTCTATATATATATATATATATATATATATATATATATATATATATATATACACACATCATATATGTACAGATATATCTATTTATGTTGATATATATGTAGATATCTATAATGATATGTGCATATATATCTATATATCTGTATATGTGTAGACATATATAGATGTGTATATGTATATATATATGTGTTTCTATATGTGTATATATGTACATATATATATATATGGGTCCCCTACTATTTACCGAAACGCCGATTCGCCGACAAAGAAATCACCGACACCAAACGACCGACAACGCAGTTGACCGACACGCTGGAATCCCGACAGCCGGAAGACCGACAAGGGGAATGTGTAAGCGCGAACTGGTAAGTATGCGATAGTGAGGGATTTAGGAGTAGGGAGCGGACAGGTAAGTGTGCAATAGTGAGGGATGTAGGGTTAGGGTGTGTGATAGGTGAGTGTGCGGTAGTGTCGGAGCTTGGGGTTAGGGGTGAGTAAGTGAGTTAGGGTTAGGGTGCAGGTAGGGAGAGTGCGGTAGTGTCGGAGCTTGGGGTTAGGGGTGGGTAAGTGAGTTAGGGTTAGGGTGCAGGTAGGGAGAGTGTGCGGTAGTGTCGGAGCTTGGGGTTAGGGGTGGGTAAGTGAGTTAGGGTTAGGGTGCAGGTAGGGAGAGTGTGCGGTAGTGTCGGAGCTTGGGGTTAGGGGTGGGTAAGTGAGTTAGGGTTAGGGTGCAGGTAGGGAGAGTGTGCGGTAGTGTCGGACCTTAGGGTTAGGGTTTGGGTTAGGGCTAGTGGATATGTCCTGTAGTGTACTGTGTCGTTTACGTGTAGTGTGTCGGTGTTATGGTGTTCGGTGTTATGGTGTTCGGTGTTTTGCATTGTCGGTACTTTTTGTTGTCGGTCGTTTGGTGTCGGTGATTTCTTTGTCGTGAATCGGTGCTTCGTAAATAGTAGGGGACCCATATATATATATATATATATATATATATATATATATATATATATATATATATATATATATATATATATATATATATATATATATTCATATATGTATGTAGATATGTATATGTCTATATATCTATATAGATATATGTATGTATATATATATATATATATATATATATATATATATATATATATATATATATATATATCTACATATATGTTTACCATATGTCCAGAACATGGAGTGGAGTCCTACCTCAGCACCAATAGTCTCAACCTCTTAGTGCAAGGGGATGTCATTTATGTATTGCAGGTATATATGTAGACTGTTGCTACTGTAACAGGGGTTGTCTTAACAAACATGCTGTGTGAGGGAGGTCACATCTGCTATTATCATGTATGCCATAGGTTACTGACCGACATCCTAAGGACATCATAGTACAGTATCACTAATAGTACGGTTATGATCCTGTGGTCTACAGCAGAGATATGACTAATATATGTTTACAGTCTGGCACTCTTTGGTCAGTCCAGAGGTATACACAGATACCCTTGTGCGAGACATGTGGCCCAAGCCTGACAATGTGGATGTTAACAGCCATGTACATAGGTATATCACTTAAATACTGGACTACATATGGCCACACAGTTTATGCATTCACACACTCCTGTCTGTCCTGACACATAATAACTGGTGGTGCAGAGGTCACATGGCCACATACTACCCAATAGTTAGTGTCATACATCTGTACAGAATCTGACTGCTTTGTCAGAAATGCACAACAGTTATGATGGCCTGGCAGCAGTACTTCTTACAAATATCTGGACATAACATCACACTGGTTAATTACACTAAGCTGCTAGGCATGTAACAAAGCACTGTGCAAACTACAGGCAGATAGCCACAGCACTGGCCTACAATTCATATGGGGAATACACATGTACCTGCAAATATAGCAGGCTCTACAGGCATGTCACAGCACAGAGTAACAGACACCTGTGTGAAAGTGCATACCCACAACCAATGTGAAAACAGCCACATATGTTACACAAGCTTAATATTACACTATAAGGACTGTCTGATCAACACCATCCTCATATGTGCCACTCACACACTAACCCTACATATACTGGGTCACAACACAGTGTGTGGTCCAATGCCTGTCGGTGGTATGGGACACATGTGTGTTTGGCCCTACAAACATGTGAGCCGATAGGGTACCATACACTGGAGCAGTATGTAACATCAGATAAAGCAGGACCAAGAACAATGACATCTACCACAGTCTGTACACAGGCCAAGGTACATGTTCGCAATACACATACTGTCGACAATCACCATAAGTACACGGATCCCACTACTGTACACACAACCACAGAATGCCCAGGTTATGTCCTCAGAAATAACCCTTACTATACATAACATGTCTAGCAGTCTGATATCTGTCTGGCCTGTTATCAGGTATGCTGTCAATAAATAATGGTGTACAGAACATATGCACCTCTTACTGCATGACATATGTACAAAGGTTGACAGACTTGTGGCTGGAGCCACAAATTCTGGGTCAATATTGGCATGTTGCTGTGATACTCTCATACATTTACTGTTGTAACAGGATTTGTTGTGACATATGTCCTATGATGGATATGAAGTCAGTAACTGTCATGGCTGTCATCATGTACTGACTGCAATCCTCAGACTACGCTTCTGCAGTTCTAAGATAGGTGATCTGTGAGTAACACAAGAAACATAAGACTCCAAACACTGCCCAGTCTACAGACAACCCTACAGGTTGGTGTTTCCTCAAACACATGACACTGTCATGACAGGTATTAAATCATGTAGACCAGCCATATCCACACAAACCCTGTTAAACCAACATTACTCCAAATGCAGAAGAGCAACACTTACATTCTGTAGTCATTTCTGGAATATCCCCCTCCTGTTTGTTCGTCTGTCTCCACAGTGTATGTTGTTAGAGGTATATCTCAATACTATCTGTGATGCTGTTTGCCAAACACCGATATGAGGTCCTGCTCACAGTGAATGAAAACGTCCAACACCCACATGATGTTCCTAGGTGTAGGAGTGTGCTTCCATGCAATTAGCTATGGGAATGTTACCACAGCTTTTCCACATGCAATCAGCTAGTGGGGGACTGCAATTTATGTGTAGGCCATCAGCTGATCATGAACATCACTTACAAAACACAAGCTACTGCCTAATCAAAGCAGGTGTACTTCTCCACATCCACCAGAGAGGGAGTGAGAGAGACAGACAGAAACAAAGTAAGACAGGGAGGGGGTGGGAGAGTAAAATCTAAGCATGTTTGTGTCACACACTTACCAGTATGGGGTTTCAAACCCCTGCCTGACTAGGTATCACTGTCACAAAGTTTACATGCTGAGGAAGCTGTCCAAAGGTATATCTGATGGTCAGTGACATCTGCAACAGTGATAAAGGAAGGATAAAGTAGGTGTACTACATGTGCCTGTCCACATGAACAGGTGTCGTCAACACAGCCACACCCTCTCAGGGACTCACACACATTATCACAGTTGGCAGGGTCAGGATTATCCTTCCTAACTAGCTAGTTTGCCACAATACAGTAATACACAGGTATCACATGCACCACAGGGATTATCAGGATGATATATGGGCAAAGGGTATGTGAAGGTGTCTGACATCAGAAGGCATACTTCAGTAGGCCAATAGGAGGTGTAGTGAGTGTGAATGGCATCCAGATCATTATACTCCACACACAGACACAGGTTGCCAGTACTGACATGCATGGGTGCATTGCTTCACAGGTGTGTAGTGGTTGACTGTGCCAGAAGGCTATACAAGGCTAGATAAAGGGTATGCCTTGGCATCAGGCCACATGAAAAGGGTCTGCAGTGTGGCTCAGGGGTGTAGTGTCTGGATTGGCCCCCACTGGTGGGTAATGTATTCACCATCCAGTCATCTGGGTTACTATTGTGGGTGGCCAGTGCTGTGAAATGCTTGCCATGTATGTGTTCTATAGTCCATGACATGAATGGTGTCTGGGATGTGCACATGTCCCACATGCATGTTCTATGACATGTAGAAGTGTACCTGGGGTGTCTGAGGCATGTTGTGTATGCAGATTGTTATCATCAGATGTGCGATTCCTGGCCTCATGTGGTGGGAACTGGCAATGGACACCAGGTTGACCCTGCACCTACATTGACAGCATGATACATGTATTCCATGGTGTCAGTGGCATCTGTCCATACCGAGCATGTGTATAAAGCATGGTATGTCCTTTGTGGGTTACATTTGCTGGCACTACAGTTGTTGCAGGTGTCCAGTGGGGAACATAGTGAAGGAGCATTGTATGCAATTATATGCCTATTGTAGTGATGAGGCAGGATGCCATGCCCTCTGTAGTCTGCTGCAATAACACCATGGTTACTATCTGTGGGCAACATGCAGGGAACTGCCAACATAGTGGTTGCTGCCTAGCCGAGTGTGTTTGTGTATGAGACATGAGTTGAGAGTGTTCTCTGGGTAATACAAGGGTTTCCTAAATTGTTCGCCAGGCCTTGATGTAACATGTAGGGGTATTGATTGTCAACCCCAGCCTCTCTGCTGTTTGAAATCTGTTATCCTTGTAAGGTTGACATTGTGACATATAATAGGCCCACCATATAAACATTTGCAAAACCCATTCCACTCAGGGCCACCTCCACACAGGATACGAATTACAAACACACACACCAAGTCGCACAGTTGCCATTCTAGGATTGGAACTCCTACCTAACTAGTACGTCACACTACAGCATTCTACAGTTATAGCATGTGCCATGGAGATTACTGGATTACTCTTTCCCCAAAGATGTATTTCAAAGTGAATGACATCAGCAGGCTTGCCAAAGAAGGGCAATGGAGGTTGTAGTGACTGTGAATAGCCTCAAAAGCATTGCTCCATCCACAGACAAACACACAACCATCCACACTTGCCATGTCTGAGACTAGAACTCCTACCTACCTAGTATATCACACTACAGCATTATGCAGTTATAGGACATGCCACAGAGATTACTGGGTTACTTTTTCCCCAAAGGTGTATTTCAAAGTGAATGACATCAGCAGGCCTGCCAAAGAAGGGCAATGGAGGTTGTAGTGACTGTGAATGACCTCATAAGCATTGCTCTCTACACAGACAAACAAACACGCACACAAACATCCACACGTGCCATGTCTGGGACTAGAACACTTATCTAACTAGTATATTACACTACAGTATTATGCAGTTATAGGATGCGCCATGGAGATTCCTAGGCTACTTCTTCCCCAAAGGTGTATTTCAAAGTGAATGACATCAGCAACCTTGGCAAGGTTGGGCAATGGGAAGTGTAGTTCATAGGTTCATAGGGTCATATGTTGATACTAGGCTATCGGCCCTAGGGCCTATACATGCCTAGACATGACAATTCTCTGGCTATGACTTCCCACAATATTTACTTCCCTGCACCCCTGTCTAGCAGTGCAGCTGACATGATCCCTGTAGTAAATGTCCTATCTCCCATCCAATTGTCCAGGTTCCTTTTGAAGAGGGCCAAAGAGGCACTCTGCTTGACATGTATGGGCAGTCTATTCCAGAGTCTGGGGAGTCTCTGGGTCAGGAACACATCTCTCCTGCATGTATTGTTCATTGTGATGACAGGATTTGGATCCCTGGACCATGTGGCTGTGAGGGTTTGGAATTCTCTGAGTGTAGCATGTCCACCAGCTGTGGGTTTGACATGGTATTGTATGTTAAGCAGAGATCGCCTCTGAGAACACAATATGTGACAGAGTATAGCTGGATGATTTTCAGATGGCCAGCATAGGGCATCTGGTTTAGGCCTGTTGTTATTTTGTGAGGATTGTCTGCAGCCTCTCTACTTGTTGCAGATGTCTTGTGAGGTACATACATAACAGGCCATTGTAGTCTGTACTGGGTCTACTGGGAGATGCCTACAGTAGGACAATGGCCTTCTTTTCCTGGATGTAAAGCCCTTAGTGGGTGGTGTGCCCCATAGGTGGGTTTCCTGACTGTTGTGGTGATGTGGTTATCAAAGGTGAGACCACTGTCCACCTGTGTCCCTAAGTCTGCTATCACACTTTAGGTGTTTAGTATGTGGTACCTCACAGGGACATGTCCCTTTCTAATGGGGATAACTATATATTTCTTGGCATTGATCTTGAGGCCATGGCTCAGGCACCAAGCATGTCTTTCTGTAAGGCCCTTCTGTAGAATATCCACATTATGTAGGGATTCAATATTGGCTCCCAGTGTACAGTCATCTGCGACCTTTGTTTGCCAGTGTCCCTTACAGTTGGACTGTACTTCAGAGCAGTAGATGCCAAACAAGGGCGGTGCCAGGACTGAACTCTAAGGTACTCCAACTGTCACTTGTCTGGGGCTCAGGTTGGTGTCACCTACATTTACAGTATGGGTTGTGTCAGTACAGCAGTTAGCAGCCCATTGAGTGACATTGGGATTAATTGGCCAGCTTGATACATTTATCTATGATTCCAGACTAGGGGATGGTGTCAAAGGGCTTGGTGAGGTCCAGATAGGCTGTGTGAGCCACCTTACCATCATTCATGGCTCTGGAGATGGATTCACAGTTGTCATTCAGGTTGAGGTGACACGATCGGCCCTTCACGAACCCAACCTGGTTAGGGTCCAGTGTTTGCAGGTTGCCAATGTCTTTGTTTTAATTTCCATGATAATACATTCCATGGCCTTGCAGATCAGGCATGTCACACTGCTGGGGGTGTAGTTCCCAGGATCCAAGGTGGATTCCCCCTTGTGGATTGGGATAACTGTAGCTGTGCACCAGACAGTGGGCATGAAGCCTGAGGTGTGGCCATGAAGACATGGCATGTAGGTGAGGTACCAATTCAGTTTGTAGCTCATGTAGTGCACAGCCCGGGATGTTGACTGGTCCCATGACTGCTGTTGTCATAGCTCTGTAGAGTGTGTTTTTTAACTATGAGTCCGTTATTATCAGAATATGGCAATGTATCCATGTTGAGATGGGCCCTTTGGGGGTTGGGAGGGGGGTACAGTTGGCACTGAATCGATCTGCCAGGATACTGGCAATATCCCTGGGAGTAGTAGATTTAATACCATCCTGTTGTAGCTCACAGCAGTTCTGAGCATTGCATTTAGATTTCTCACATAGCTATGGAATGGCTTGCAGTTGTCTTTGGCATCTTTGGCTATATTATGTTCATAACTAGCTTTGGTGGATGTTATGAGGGATCTCTGCCTTTTATTGTAACTGGTAAGGGAGTATTTTGCATCCTGGAAATTCCCCCATTTCTGCCACAGTTTCCTCCTTTTGTTGTACAGTATGATTATGGCAGGAGGCCACCACATTGGCTTCTTTTTCTTGGTGGGGAGCATCTTGGTTCAATATTGGATGGCATTATTCATGTACGAGTGGATGTGCTCATACAGTGCCTTAATGTAAGATTCAACAGTTGTCCTTTCAGTTCCCATCTGCATGGGTGTCATGATGTTAGTCACGTCTGACATGTGTAGCATTACATTGACTTTGGAGGTGTGTGTTATAGATGCTTCCTTACTGGGGTGTGGGGGAGGGATGTTGATGTTAAGGGTGATTAGCTCATAGGCATACCTAGCCACCGATGGGGTGACCATAAGTCTGGAGCATTGATTTCCCATGTTGGTAATAACCAGGTCTAGGATATTTGAGCCCCTGGTGGGACTATGGGTTACTTGATCCAGGGCATTGGGAATTATGACTTCCAAGAACTGTTGGGCATGTGTTGGTACACAAGTAGATTTTCCAGTTAATGGCAGGGTAGTGTAAGTCACCCAGTATTAGGGTGTTTGCTTGTATCATAATATTTCACAGTATGTTTCAAAAGTTGTAGTGGGTATCATGAGGCATGGTGAGGGATCTGTAGCAAGCTATACAATTTGGAATGCAGTCTAACCTACTGTTAGTTGCACCGCAGGTATTTCAGACACATTCTGTTGGGCAAGTAGCCTGGTGGTGTGAATATCCTTGGTGATTATGGTCACTCCTCCACCTTTATTGTTTTGGTCCTGGTTTGGTGGCCAACAAGTGTGGTGAGAGCTGTACCTGGTATTGCAGGGGTGCTCTCTGGAGGCTTGGATGATGTCTCTGTTACTGCACACTTATCAATTTTCTCCATCTGTAGGTGTGCATAGTGAATGTGAATGGCCAAAAAACATTGAAACATTGATCTTTAGATGCACACACACAGAGTTTCCTAATTGTCATGTCTGGGAATAGTACTCATACTTAATTAGTATATCACATTACAGCATTATGTAGTTATAAGATGCACCACAGAGATTACTGGATTACTCCCTCCCCAAAGGTACATTTCAAAGTGAATGACATCAGCAATCATGCCAGAGAAGGGCAATGGAGGTTGTAGCAACTGTGAATGGCCTCAAAAGCATTGCTCCCTACACAGACAAACAAAAATCCACACTTGCCATATCTGGGAATAGAACTCCTACTTCACTAGTACATTACACTACAGCATCTTGCAGTTATAGGATGCGCCACAAAGATTACTGGGTTACTCCTTCCCCAAAGGTGTATTTCAAAGTGAATGACATCAGCAGGCTTGCCAAAGAAGGGCAATGGAGTCTGTAGTGACTGTGAATGGCTCAAAAGCATTGTTCCCTACACAGAAAAACAAACACCCACACTTGCCATGTCTGGAAATAGAACTCCTACCTAACTAGTATAGCACACTACAGCATTACTCAGTTATGGGACACGCAACAGAGATCACTGTTCTACTCCTTCCCCAAAGGTGTATTTCAAAGTGAATGACATCAGCAGCCATGCCAAAGAAGGGCAATGGAGATTGTAGTGACTGTGAATGGCCTCAAAAGCATTGCTCCCTACACAGACAAACACACACACATCCACACTTGCATGTTTGGGAATAGAACTCCTACCTAGCTAGTTTATCACACTACACCATTATACAGTCATAAGACATGCCACAGAGCTTACTGGATTACTTCTTCCCCAAAGGTGTATTTCAAAGTGAATGACCGCAGCAGGCTTGCCAAAGAAGGGCAATGGAGGCTGTAGTGACTGTGAATGGCCTCAAAAGCATTGCTTCCTACACAGAGACACACATCCACACTTGCCATGTCTGGGAATTGAACTCCTGCCTAACTAGTATATCACACCAAAGTATTATGCAGTTATAGGATGCGCCACAGAGATTATTAGGTGACTCTTTCCCCAAAGGTGTATTTCAAAGTGAATGGCATCAGCAGGCATGCCAAAGTAGGGCACTTGAAATTGTAGTGAGTGTGACTGGCTAAAAAACATTGATCCCTACACAAACACACACAGTTGCCATGTCTGAGATTAGAACTCCTACCTAACTAGTACATCACACTACAGCATTATGCAGTTATAGGATGTGCCATGGAGATTAGTGGGCTATTATTTCCCAAAGGTGTATTTCAATGTGAAGACATAAGCAGGCTTGCCATAATAGGGCAATGGGGAGTGCAGTGTGTGTGCTTGGGTCATAACCCATTCATCCAGAGGCAGACACAACATTCAGGAACACAGAGGTTTATATTCCACAGGTACATGTATACAGCTGCTAGATGACTACTGACTTGTACAGTCATATTACACAGTTAGCACAAGCACCACAGACACTATAGTGCTGAGGGATACCAGAGGCAAATGTCTATGGTGATTGACATATGCACATCATGTGGTTTTAGTCAAGTGGATGTGTGCTGGGTGGTACAGGCCTCATAATGAAAGGCTCTTTGCCACTGTCACTTTCTTCCACACATCAATGTATGTGTATTTTTTGCCTATTATAGTGTGTTGTCCTTGGATATATGTGTGCATTCCTATCCAATGTGTGTGCAAAGCATGACTGTTGTGTACTAAGGAGTGTATGCACTAACATCTGTGACTGTCAGATATGTATGGTCCACTGTTGTTGCCAGACATGGGCTTCATTTCTGTGTCTGAGCATGGCCAGTATGATCTTTCAGTATTTTGTTGTCTGACATGGCCTTCATTTCTCTAAGTGTGGGAGCATACCCAGTATGACCGTCTGTATTGAATGTTTGAATCCATTCTAGATAGATTGTACTCCAGTGCAGACATTTGTGTTTTACACCTACAGCTAGCAAACTGTTTCTGCAGGATATCTGTAGATCAGTTGACAATATTGGGTCGAAATGGGCAAAGGATAGTGGGTTACTGTAGGTAATTGTGGCTGTGCTGCTTCTGCTACATGTTCCTGGTGTTAGCAGAGATATGCAGACATGTACTGTTATACATTGTATTGTTTTATGTCATCAAGTACTGTCAGGTATACATATTTGCTTGCAGTGATGTCCTGGGGAACACAGGGTGAATGCAGCTGTGTCCAGTATTGTGTACTAACCGAGTACATTTCTACACACTACACTAGTCCTGCATGGCCAGCTGACTGCTTCCTGGATCACAAATTCACCTCATTTGCATGGTTCTCACCTGCAAATGGGGTAATTTGCATACAGGAGCTGTGTCCATGCAGGAATAGTGCAGGAACACTCATGCACGTCCCTGGAGCTTATTCCTGGATCGCACGGTGGCCATATTGCCTCCAGCAACTCTTGCACTATTCCTGCATGCCGTGCAAGCTTGCTGAATCTGGGGAATGTATTTTACTGGATATATCAGAAGTTATATTTCATTGTTTGCCAGTATTTAAGTAATCACTTTGTTTGTTGCTAACTTACTTAAAGCATCAACTTTGTTTTATCTGAACATTGATGAAAGTTAGTGCATTTTAATTATCAGCGCATCCCTCTTCCCCCCCATTTCCTACACATAAGGATTTTCATATCTGTCATTTCTTTTTATAAAATGAGTGAAATTATAGGCTAAAAACAACAAATTCACTTATTGTAATTAATGATTACAAGTTCCCTTTCCATATTCATAAATTGCCATTTTATGGCATATACTGAAAGTTTTTTGATTTAAATGGCAACATTCTATTTTGTATAATCAGCAAAAAAAGGTTAAAGTGAGTGATTATTGTCAATTTAATACTATTTGAACAGAATGTGATTGTTACATTCTGTGACATTCCTAGTTCAAGCTTCATTTGTTTCCCCTTGAACAACTTTCTCAGTTTGATGTCATGTATAAAACATTAGTTACCTTGGTAACAGCTTAAGTATCATGTAGGGTCAAGATGGTTTACAAAACCACAATTCAAGTTAAAGCAATTATATGACTTGTTATGCACATTTACTTATATGAGAAAATCATCATGCTTCCCCTTGATGTTCAATGTAGTGTATGTCAATTATGATAAGTTAAAACAGTAGTGTTATTTTACACAAGCCCATGTTATTAAACTGTCTCTTGTCAATTTAATTTGTTCAGAATATGATTGTTACATTCTGTGACATTTCAAGTTCAAGTTTCTATTGTTTCTCTTGAACAACTTTGTAGTTTGATGTCATGTATAAAACATTAGTTACCTTGGTAACTGCTTAAGTATTATATATGGTCAAGATGGGTTACAAAAACTACAATTCAAGTTAAAGCAATTACATAACTTGTTATGCATATTTACTTATATAAGAAAATCATCACCTTGATGTCCAATGTAGTGTATGTCATTTATGACAAGTTAATACAGTAGTGTTATTATACATGACCCCATGTTATTAAATACTGTCTTTAATATCTAAATTCAGCAGACTGTTTCATCTTATATGATGATTATATATTTTATGTCTAGATTTACTAAAATCATGCATTACATAACTATTGTGTTTTTTTTTTTTTTTTTTTTGGCTGTTGCTTAGCTATTTGGGAGACCACAAGCTGTAATGCTTATTCTTATTATTAGCTCCTTCCAAGCATGTTTATACAGCCCATAGCCTTTAAATTATGAGACCCTTCTAGTTTCTTATTTGTTATAAGTATATTTCCATCCTTACATACATACATATCAGTACTTCAAGCATGAGCAACAATGCCCATCCAGTTTTGCCAGAATACCATTCACTAGTTCATGTGGTGTGTTTCCAGGCTGTTCTTAAAATATCCAAACCAATATTTGTCCTGTTCCATTTTATCAGACTGTTCCATGCAGTGGCCACTCTGCCAGTGAACCACTCAATACACCTTCCATTCCCACAGATATTTCCATGAAGGAAATCTGATGACTCTCTAGGACTTCCCAGAAAACCCAAACACCCCTAGAATCAGCTATCCCCATATGCCCAACATGTCTGAGCCTGCTCGCCTCCCAGACCACTCCAAAGGGTACTGCACAAGACCAAGTGCTCTTATACTCAGACTTCCACTCTTATGTAAGTCCTTAATGTGTTTGGACCAAAATATATTTTAAATATAAAATTGTGCTTATTATTTATTTTTTATTTATTTATTTTATAAAGAATCAACTTAATGAGCTAAACAAAGTGTTGGGAGACCATCAATATCTGTACATGTGGTTTAAAACAGCTCTTTTATTATATATTTTTTTTAAAACCAAAAACTTCATTGCCGAGAATTATCTCGGAGGCTCCTCAGAGATGTTAAGAATTATTGTCACTCTGTCTCCATTACCATAGCAACCTGGGAGCGTCTGTTTCTGTTACTGTGTCTGTGTACTGCATACCAGAGGCTCATGATGTACCTGAAGCAAAGCTTCACTTCACTGCAACTTCAAGCCTAAATTCCCTCCCTTGCAGCGAGGCAGCAGCCAGGAAAAGAATGGATAAGAAACAGATAAAAAAAATAAAAATCCTCCCAACAAGCTGCCACATTCTTCCAGCCTTCCCTCCTCTCACTCAGCAGATGTATAAACAAACTGTTCTCTGCCAAAATATCCCAAATTACAGTTTTATCCACCCCCTTCCCCTGAATCCAGGCTAAAACACCAAATGTCTCTTACTAATACACAAGCATCGGTAAACCTTGATGACAAGTCGCAACCCACAGCTTCCCAGAGATGAAAATGGCAACATACAACAGCTGCCAGACACAGTTGTATCCACACACACCATGTCAGGCTTAATCAAACAGCTCTTGAAGCTATGATACCTGCCACAACTGATATTAACTATGTTTAGACAGAATAATAATGACAGTTGTACTAGCTGCCTGACACGGCTGCATCCACACACACCATATCAGGATTGATCATACAGCAATCGTAGCTGTGATACCTGCCATAATTGATATTAACTATATTTAGACAGAATAATGATGACAGTTGTACTAAGAGCTTGCTACTATTATTTAACTAGGATATACATGACATTTCTAAATCATACTTTAACTGAAGAAAACATTAGTCTCCATGACAGCATTTTTTTTCAAAACACTCTACTGTTACTGCTGTTATATATGATGTTAATTTGTTACATTTGAGTCTGAACTCTGATAAATGGTACCTTGTTGAATTAGTTAATTACTTACTTAAATTATTATAAGTAAAAATCTTTGAAAATGTACAAGATAAGTATTCACTGAGTTCAAGTACGGGAAAAGAAACGTCTATGTTTGTATTATATGTTGCTTTGTTTGTCTTATATATAATGTAAATAGTAATCCATCTTGACCTACCTTTGTGAAGAATTATTGGACTCTGAACATTCTGAATATATCATTACTGTTTCTCAGTTGTTTAAGAAACCATCCTTTTTAAAATAAAAACAGATTATAAGTGATGTACCATATCAGTTGATACTTTGAGAGATGTAGTTGTAAGAGTTATTTTTTGGGACAGCTATCTTGGAATCTGTTTCTTATTTCTTCTTTCTAGCATCAGTCCAAGGATTTGTTTCTTTTATTCTTTTAAGAGTAGGGGCTATCTGTTCCATTTCTTCTGGGATAAACACTATGTTGTTGTTTTTGATGAATATAGTAGCTTCTTCTAAGTAATTAAAGGTTCTCATCTCATTGGCAAAAAGTATTTTTATCTTGGCTGGAAAGGCCAGCTGTGCTTTAATGTTGTTGTTTCAACAGTTTTATCATTGGCCAGACTTTTTTCCTTTGTTCTAGTATTCTGGAAGAATAATCATTGTCAAACCTTATCAGGCTTTGGTTGTATTTTAAGGGTGGTTTTCTCCAAGCAGATTTTAATATTAGTTCCTTGTCCAGAAATGAAAGAAATGTTATAACTATGGCTCTAGGTGGAGTATTTGTTGAGTTAGAAGCAAGTTGCCTCAGTGCTCTATGTGCCCTTTCAATTCCAAATGCAAGTCCCTCTTTCAAGTCTAAAAATTCAGGAATCCAGGTTGTTAAGAATGAAATAATCCCCCGGATTCACTATGCCCTGCACAGCGTGCAGGATCAGTGCAGGGGCACTTGCACGTAATATGTCCGCCGAGCGATCCAGGAACAAGCTCTCAGGACTTGCACAAGCACTCCTGCACTGTTCCTGCATGGACAGAGCCCCTGTATGCAAATCACCTCATTTGCTGGCAAAAACCATGCAAATGAGGTGATTTAGTAATCCGGAAAGCAGGCATGAGTCCGTTCAGGACTAGTGTAGTGTGCAGAAATGTACTCGGTTAGTAACCGAGTACATTTCTGCAAACTGCAAAATGGAGGCATGTCAGCTAGTAGAAATGCATGTATTAGAAGGTTAGACATGCTAAAGGCCAAATATATGGCCATAGGCATGAAAAGTAATGTAAAATAATAAAAATAAACTTTTTTTTTTTTTTGGCCGATTTCGGCCGTTTAAGTATAGGGCAGCTGCGCACAAATGGGATCGTCATGAAAATAAGAAAAAACCCTGAAATTAGCTTTCTGGTCAAAATCACAATATTGCCATTATAGTCAATGGCAGGCAGAAGACAACATGGCCAGTAAATAGTGGTTGCTAAGGGGGAAGGCTCAGTGTCAGACACGTAACTACCCATTAGCAGGCAATCCTATGCAAATGAGGGTAATGATACTGAATCACAGATATCCCCTCAATGCTAGGCAGTACCCAACCATGTAGGAATATGAAATCCATGGTGTAAGCCTCAGAGTCAGCTGACATCATAAGGGGGTGTGTCAGACATGCTGTAAACTTACTGGAGCTCTGTGGCCCAGGTTTGCCCTCAGGTTAGCACAGCTAAGGGAGGGGGTGTGTCAAAGCTGCCAAACACTCCTTTGTCTGCCTAAACGGCTGTGCTCAGTGCACACTGGGTCTTAAACAGGAGAAAAAAAGGTAAAACCAGGAAATAGCAGCTCTGGTGAGATTGGAGCACTTTGTTTGCACGGTGCGCTTTGGGGCTGAAACAGGAAGGCAATAAGAAGGGAAAGAGCAGAAGGAAGGTAATCAAGGGGAACTAGCATAGCTGGCAGGTGAAATGTATCAGAACCAGCCAATTACACAGTCAGTAGCCCAGCCCAGCTCAGCACACCACTATAAAATATGCAAACACCTTTCCCTCTTGTTTTTCCCAAAATTCTGCACCACCGGTGTATACGAACGGGGACATTTTACAAAATAAAAACAAGAGAAAAAATGTTAGGGACTGGTTTTGCTATCATAAACTAGCATGTGCAAGAGGCTGAGGGTGGTGAGGATGTGAATGCTGATGACCAATCCACAGTGAGAAGGAGGAGAAGAGTGTACAAATCCAGGGAAACCTACCAGGGACTACATGAGCTGGAGATAGTGGAGTGCTATAGGGTGGACAAGGAGCTCCTACAGCATATCATTGAGCTGTGCCGGCCACACCTCAGACACAGAACCAACAGAAGGGAACCCATCCCAGTGAAAACCAAGGTATGTGTAGGCTTAAGAATACTAGCCTCAGGTACCTTCCAAAGGCCAACTGGGGATATCATGGGGATCTCACAGGCATCAGCATCCAGGGTACTCCACCAGTTCCTGGATGCCATGTCAGCACATGCTGGTGAGCACATATATTTTCTCGATACCCATGAAGTGTTGGCCAGCAATATGCGTCTCTTCCACCAAATAGCAGAATACCCTGAAGTAGTGGGTGCTATAGACTACATGCACATACATATAAAAGCACCACCTCATGAGCAGGGCAGGGTCTACATAAACTGCAAGGGCTTGCCCTCCATCAACTACCAGGTCATGTGCAATGCCCAGGGCATTATAATGAAAGTGTGTGCTGGAAGCCCTGGGAGCTATCACGATTCCCACATCTGGCATCTGACACAGATGTAAAAGAGATTTGCCAGTGGGGACATCCCATACGGCCACCTAGTGGGGGATGCTGGTTATGCACTGGAGCCGTGGCTGATGACACCCATCAGAAATGCACACACACCCGAACAAGAGCTCCATAATGAGGCACACACACAGACAAGAATCATAATAGAGCGTGTGTTTGGGATGCTCAAGTCATGGTTCCAGTGCCTGGACACATCTGGTGGAGCCTTGCAGGACTCTCCAGCTACATGTACCCAAATATTCATGGTATGTACCATGCTACACAACATGATCCTGCGGAAGCAGCTGCAGCAGGAACAGCATGGGGCAGGGCCACACAGCCCCCCACCATTGCCAAGGCCAGCACAGGCACAGAGTGACTCGGATGAGGAACAACCTGAGCTTGCACCTGTAGGCAGAAGGAGGTGTGCACAATATGCTCTGGCTTTGGCAAAGAGGCAACACATAGCACATACACTGACACAGTAGGAACCCAGGGAATGGAAACTCTCTCTGACTCGCACATACAGTAAAAGGGATGCCAAAAATGACACTACCTGTGCTTTACCATGCATAGAGAGGGTACTATGTGCATCTGACATAGTCAGCCCTCCAGCATCATCCTCAATACTGGCACAGCCACAAGGTAAGGCACCCTTCCTATCAATCACTGAGTGCAGTAGTATGTTCTGCTAGTTGTATCAATGGCATGGATGTGAACATGCAAGGAAGGGAATTGGGTGGCTGAATGGGATGGCAGCAGATAGTGGACAGCTATATGGGCAGCATGAAGCCATAACAAAGACTGGTGTCAACAAAGTAGGCAGTAACAGACAAGGTGAAAAAAAAAA
Organism: Protopterus annectens; assembly: GCF_019279795.1. Taxonomy (NCBI): domain Eukaryota; kingdom Metazoa; phylum Chordata; order Ceratodontiformes; family Protopteridae; genus Protopterus; species Protopterus annectens. The sequence continues at coordinate 1,152,774,040 of NC_056725.1, read as the reverse complement.
ACACTGCAGGACATGTGCTGGCCCAAATGTGTGTCCATATGGCACACATATGCATGTCATGGAGGTTCACATACCCAACAACAGTCCCACCCAGCCAGCAGAACAGGTGTATATGAACACAAGGAAAGGCTGTGCTAAGATCCTCAAGGTATGGCAATGGAGATTAACCCCACACCAGACCTACACAGAGTATACCAGGTCGGGAAGTGGGATGTCATTCATGAAGGGTAGGAAGTCTGAAATGGCAATGTAGGTCAATAAAACCTATAAACTCTACAACACTGATATGCCTGTAGTCTGCAGAATAGGTCAGAAGACAGATTTAAAAGGAAGCCAACAGACTCTCAGAAATACCAGTGCGGTCAAAGCAAATGTCCACAGTAGTCAGGTGTGCCCCCTAAACCCTATGTAGAAATGTATTAGCATCCATGTGTGGGTGTAATAACAGTGAGCACATAGTACCTGAGCTTGCCAAAGTAGAAGGATGGATTGTTTCATGTGTACAATATGCAGAGCTCTGAGTGTCAGGTTGATGTGTGGAAGCCAACAGAGTACCTGACATATCAGGTGGCTGTAGGAAATGTCCACAGTTGTGATGTGTGCCCCCACCAACCCTATGTAGAAATGTATTACCAGCCATGTGTGGGAGTAATAACAGTGAGCACTGAGTACCTGAGCTGGTCAAATCAGCAAGATGGATAGTCACATGTCTACAATAGGCAGAGCTCTGTGTGTTTGGTAGTTCTGAGTGGTATGCTGTGTGAAAGTGTTCAGCAAATAGACATGGATGGTGTGTCCTGGTGTCCAATGGTCAGTACTGTTGATGACCGGGCCAAGTCCACACAACTGCAGTGCCAAACAGACTGGTATCCCAGCAAGACATGTTGCAGCAGTAGTCCATATGAGTTGTACAGATGTCATAACTGTCACCATCTGGAAGATGGACACGGCATGTGTGTTGGCCCAGACGTACACACAGTACACAGGTGGAAGTACTGTAGAGAGAGATTGTTTAACATTTCACAGTGAAATAGAGACACCCTCCATGTGTACATACAGGTTCACAGCACATCAGTTGGTTGCGTAGTGTGGGAAACTAAAATGTACTGTGGGCAAACACTGGCAGACCACAAAAGACAGAGGTATGGTGTATGTAGAAGCTGCTGGTGTCCACCCACTAGCCATCAGCAGGGGTACGGGCCACGTATACCTGTGAGGCAGTTGCAAGTAGCTACCCTACATACATGCAGCCAGCCCGGCCCAACATCAGCCTCAGGTAACACACAGGCCACCTCCCTGCTGCTGTGAATGAGTACAATATGATCCCCACATCACTATGTGAATACTCACAGAATGCAGCATGCTGAAGAGGTGTCCCACGCAGGTGTGTCCATAGCTGTAAGATGCACCCTGCCAGCATCCACACCAATGGATTGATAAGGGCAGAAACAATTGCCACCAACACCTTGCACACCTATCCTGTCACCCCAGGGGAATACATTGCCTAGCAATCTAGGTCTGTACAACTTACAGAATGCACTGGCCTGCTACAGATAGCCTGCATCAGTACCCAAAGCCCCTCTGTCCTCTGTCACGGGTCATTGGCACGCCTGTACCACCACTGTATGTTACCCCATGGACTCCCACATAATGACAAAACACAGTCCACAGAACACAAATGCAAGGACATGTTGACAAATCCCAGTAGTATGTCCATCATGTTCCATTGCATGAACTGTGGACCAATCTGTACATACTGCTGGGATGGAGTGGCAACTATAGGCATACCTATCAGATATCGTGTGCATAATGGTAGGAAGAGGATAGATTAACGGGGGGGGTAGCATCACCACCATGGAGTGTGTGAAAGGTGAAACCCTGATGTGTGCACATACTTATCATGGCTGCAAACACTGGGATGGGTGGCCACAAACCTGCAAGCAAACCAAATTGTGAAGGGTTAATGAACAGAATAATGAGCCCTGCCTCTGGATAACTTCAATGAGTCTGAATACCTGTAAGGTATGGCCACAGCACAATATGGCCATCCTGTCATGGTGATAATTGTACAGGCATGGGACCCACAGCCACAACACCATAAGGTGCTGGACCATATACACAGACCCATCAGCAAGTGTCTGCAGTTTCCATGCTAGAATGACATGAGTGTGCAAGAATATGTAGGTTGCACACCACAATACTGGACAAAGCTGGATTCAACGTGTAATCCGCAGGAACCGACTGCCAGCAAAGATGTATACCTGTCAGTAGTTGATGAGATAAAACATCAGAGGGTAAAACACCACATATCAGGGAGCATCCCTGCCAACACCATAACCATGTAGCAGAAGCACCACAGACACAATTAGCAACAATCTCACTACCCTTTGCCCAATGTCAACCCACATTGTCAACCAATCAACAGATATACTGCAGAACCAGGTTACTAGCTGTAGGTGTAGAGCACAAATACATGCACTGGAATACAACCTACCTGGAATGGCATCACGCATTCAATACAGACAGTCATACTTGGCATGTTCACACACTTAGAGAAGCAAAGGCCATGTCACAAAACAAAGTACAGAAGGTTCATACTGGGCATGCTCACACACTTAGAGAAATGAAGCCCATGTCTGGAAACAACTGTGGACTATACACAGCAGTCAGTCACAGATGTCTGTGCAAACACTCCACACTACACACCAGTCATGCTCTGCATACACAACTGATGAGAATATGCACATATATCCAAGGACAGCACACTATAACAGCTCAGACATACACATAATAGATGTGGGAAGATAGTGACAGACAGTGACAGACAGCTCCCCTCTCATGAGGCCTGTCCCACACAGCACACTCCCAGTTTGCAAAAACATATGATGTGCAAATGTCCATCACTGTACACAATTGCCCCTGGTAGCCTTCCAGTCAGTACACATTTCATCGCCTTACTTTGACAAGCCTGCTGATGTCATTCCCTGTGAAATACATCTTTGGTGAAGAAGTATCTCAGTACTCTCCATGGTGCATTCTGTAACTGTGTAATGCTCTAATGTGATGTAGTAGTTACATAGGTGTTCTAATCCCATTCATGGCAGGTGTGTGTGTATTTGTGCATATGTGTATGGCCCAATGCTTTTGAGGACAGTGAGTACACCTTTCATTGCCTTTCTTTGACAAGCCTGCTGATGTCCTTCCCTGTGAAATACACCTTTGGTGAAAAACAAACCCAGTAATCGCCATGGCGCATTCTGTAACTGCGTAATGCTCTTATGTAATGTAATGTAATAGTTAAGTAGGTGTTCTAATCCCATGCATGGCAACTGTGAGTGTTTGTGCATATGTGCATGATCCAATGCTTTTGAGGACAGTCAGTACACCTTTCATTGCCTTTCTTTGACAAGCCTGCTGATGTCATTCCCTGTGAAATACACCTTTGGTGAATAAGTATCCCAGTAAGCTCTGTGGTGTGTTCAGTAATGGTGTAATGCTCTAATGTGATGTAGTAGTTAGGCAGGTGTTCTAATCTCATTCATGGCAACTGTGTGTTTGTGCATATGTGTATGGCCGAATGCTTTTGAGAACAGTCAGTACACCTTTCATTGCCTTTCTTTGACAAGCCTGCTAATGTCATTCTCTGTGCCTGTGAAATACATCTTTGGTGAAGGGGTGTCCCAGTAATCTCCGTGGCGCATTCTGTAACTGTGTAATACTCTAATGTGCTGTAGTAATTAGGTAGGTGTTCTAATCACATTCATGGCAACTGTGAGTCTATTTTTGAATGCTTTTGAGGACAATCAGTACACCTTTCATTGCCTTTCTTTGACAAGCCTGCTGATGTCATTCCCTGTGAAATACATCTCTGGTGAAAAAGAATCCCAATAATCTCTATGGTGCGTGCTGTAACTGTGTAATGCTGTAGTGTGATAAACTAGTTAGGTAGGAGTTCTCATCCCAGCCATGACAAGTGTGTGTTTGTAATTTGTAACCTGTGTGTAGGTGGCTGTGAGTGTAACACTTGGACCCATTGAGGAGCTGGTTTTGTACTTTTCCTATATGGTGGCCATATTATATGTCACAATGTCCACCTGTATGCTGTCTTGTCTGTCTTGTCTGTCATCCTACCCAACTTATCCTCCCCAAGCATACCTACTCTTGTTCCCCAACATCCCCCCCTCACCTTAAAAAAAAGGCCATCTGTTCCCAAAATATTAATTTCACCCCATACATAGCTGTCCATTTTGCACACATGTTCACTGGACATTTGTAATATGGTCTAATTGGCATCACAACAAATTATTGTTGTCCTCACCCCTCTCTCAGGGGTTTCAGTGCCCAAATCTACCTCCAAATACAGTGCATGTGCACAGCTGTTGCTGTAGAAGAAATGGGCAGCTATGGACCTTCCCTACACCCTTCCTGCACATCCCTGCCTATTTTCCCTACTGTCTTTCCCTCTTTGTGCCCCTTTTTTCACCACTTTCCTATCACCCCTTTTTCTTTTCTTTTAAATAAATTAGTGTGGGGGTAAGCGGGAGTAAGCACTTTTAAGCAGCAGTAAGTGGGTTTAAGCCTGTTTGCGCATGGGGAAGCAATGTCCACACAGGTTAAGCAATTCAGGAGCTAACTGAGTCTAAGAAACAGTAAATGGAACGTAGCAGTGCTTACCATCGCACATACCCGCGCAAACCCACTTATAACTGCTCAAAAGTGCCTTAATCACTCTGTATCCATCTGCCCTTGTTCTGCCTAGCAACAAAATAAACAGCCTCTGCTAGGCTCAAACCCAAGACCCTACACACCATAGCCAAAGTGATTTATCATTAAGCCATCTCAGATATACATAACCTTGCTGTATTCACAAACATATCATCCAGCCCAGTCATTCAACAGTACAGAGAATGTATTCCAACATGTAGATGTATGTGTGTGAGTAAATTTATTAATGTCTAAACAGGTACAACATATTGATATAAGTAGATATATAAATATATATATATATATATATATATATATATATATATATATATATATAAATATATACATATATAAATATATATGAACATATATACATGCAAATGCCTACATCTATAGATATATATGCCTACATCCATATGTGTGCATATATACAGCAATATATATATATATATATATATATATATATATATATATATATATATATGTAAGCATATATATATATATATATATATATATATGTAAATATATATATATATATATATATATATATATATATATATATATATATATATATATCGATATAGGTATATACGAACATACATCTGTAGATAAAGTGGGAACATAGCAAAAACATATATGTCCACATGCACCATTAATGGGGTTGACAGGCACAAACAACATACATCTTGCATGAATAGGTATCTCCCCCCAGCCAAACATGTCTGCTCTGGAATACACTACCAACTGTTGCAGATTCCATAACCAGGACCTTACATGACAAGGGCACAAGATGTCAACAGTACTCCATCCCACCTGTATGATGTCAAGCTGGGATCAGTAACATATCATGCAGTACATTCAGGCTCATAATGACTCCCAGTTTGCAGTCATCTGTTACCTTTGTTAGACAGAGTTCCGTGCTGTTGGCCTGTATTTCAGAGATGTAGATGCCAAGCAACAATGGTCCCAGGACTGAACCCTGAGGTACTCCACTTGTCACTTGTCTGGAGATGGATTTGGAGTCAGTTACATCTACAGTTTAGGTTCTGTCAGTAAGCCATGTGGCAAACCATCAAGTGGCATAGGGATTTATGTCCGGCTTAGTACGTTCATCTATGTTTCCAGACTTGGGGATGGTGTTGAAGGGCTTGGTGAGTTCCACATAGGCTGTGGACTGCCTTACCCTCTTCAACAGCTATGCAGACTGATTCAAAGCAGTCAGTCAGTTTCAGGAGACAAGACTGGCCCTCCATGAACCCAATCTGTGTGGGGTCCAGTGTTTGAGGGTTGCCAATGTCTGCGTTCAGCAATTCCATGATAATGCATTCCATGTCCATGCAGATCAGGCTCGTCGGACTGATGTGATAGTAGTTCCCGGGATCCAAGGTGGATCCCCCCTTGTGGAGTGGGATAACTGCAGCTGTGTGACAGTCAGTGGGCAGCAGGCTTGATGTGAGGCTATGATTACACATAACAGTTAGGTGAGCTGCCATTTCTTTTCATAGTTCATGTAGTACACAGCCCAGGATGTCATCTGGTCCCATGGATGCTGTATTCTTAGCTGTTGATAGTGTGGTTTCTACCTGTGTGACCATGATTACTGGGAATTGGAACTCTTCGTATTGACATGGGCCCTTTTGGGGGTGAGAGTGGGGTGAATGTGGCACTAAATCAATCTGCCAGGGTATTGGCAAAATCCATGGGAGCAGTCTATGTAATGCCATTCTGTTGTAGTTAAGAACACGTCTGAGCATTGCCATTTAGATTCTGGACATAACTATAGAATGCTGTGTGGTTGTCTGTGGAATTTGTGGCAATTTTAGTTATGTAACCAGCTTTGGAGGATTCTATGAGGGATCTCAGCATCTTACTGGGGCTGGTACGGGAGTTGTTTGCATCCTTAGATTATCCTTTTTTCTTCAACAGTGTCTACCTTCTGTTGTATAGTCTATTTATGGCAGGAGACCACCAGACTGGCTTGCTTATTTGGGAGGAGAGAGTTGTGGTTCTATGTGGGATGTCAGGAATAATGCACAAGTGGATGTGCTTATACATTGCCTTAGTGTAGGATTCATCAGTTAAACGTTCAGCTCCCATCTCCATGGGTGTCACAAACTTTGTCACTTCTGACTTAAGTAGCATGAAGTTGGCTTTGGAAAGGTCTATTATGGACAAATGTATATACATTCCTTTCATATGTTCAGTTTGATTATCCTATGGTGGGATTACATTGGTGAAACCTCAGTCTCATGTACTGCTGTGATGGCTTAGTGGTTGACTATTGTAACTGTAGTGTACAGGGTCCTAGGTTCGTGAACTGCAAAAGCAGGTTATTTTTGTTCTGCCAGAACAGTGGTTGATGCATACAGACTAATTAGGGCATTTTAGGTTAGTCACACTCAATACAATTCAAATGCCCTACTTTGGCAATCCTGCTGATGTCACTCACTGTGAAATACACCTCTGGGGAAGGAGTACTCCAGCAATCTCCATGGCACATCCTACAATTGTGCAGTGCTGTAGTGTAATAACTAGTTAGGTGACAGGTGTGTGTGTGTGTGTGTGTGTGTGTGTGTGTGTGTGTGTGTGTGTGTGTGTGTGTGTGGGTATGTGTGACAACTGGACTCAATACTGAGCGGGTTTTGCAAATTTCATATATGGTGCCCCTAGTATATATCACAATATCTACCATACAGGGATAACAGATGTGATATCAGTACATAGTCAGTCAGGGGTTCAATATCCAGGACTGGTAGGTGTGTGACACAAACATGCCTACATTTCACTCTCCCAACCCACCCTGACATATCTTTGCCTCTGTCTGCTTCTCTCACTCCTTCTCTGGTGGACATGGAGACTTACACCTGCTTTGCTTAGGCAGTGGCATGTGTATTGTCAGTGATGCTCATGATCAGCTGATGGCCACTGCATGAATTGCAGCCCTCCTCTAGCTGATTGCATGTGGAACAGCTGTGGTAACAGTCCCATAGCCAATTGCATGGAAACACACTCCAATATCTAGGAACATCATGTTGATGTTGGGCCTTTTCATTCACTGTGAGCAGGAACTAGATCTGTTGTTTGGCAAACAGCATCACAGATGAATTGGAGACTTACCTCTGACAACATACACTGTGAAAACAGGCCAACACACAGGAGGGGGGTGTACCTGTCTTGACTACAGACTGTAAGTGCTGCTATACTGCAGTTGGGGTAATGCTGGTTTAACAGGGTGTGTGTGGATATGGCTGTCCTACATGTTTTAATACTCGTCATCTCAGTGCTATGTTTATGAGGAATCCCCATCTGTAGGGTCATCTGAAGACTGAGCAGTGTGTGGTACCTTGTGTTCCTTGTGTTACCCACAGAGCACCTATCTCTCAACTGCAGAAGGTAGTGTGAGGATTGCAGTCAGTAGATGGTGACAGCCGGGAGAGTTACTGACGTCATATCCCTCATAGGACATATGTTGCAGCTAACCCTGTTACGACAGTAAATGTATGAGGTTATCACAGTGGCATGTCAATATTGGCCCTGTGTTTGTGCCTCCAGCCACAACTCTGGCATCATTTGTACATATGTCATGCAGTAGGGGGTGCATATGTTCTGTACACCATATTCATTGACAGCATATCTGATAACAAGCCAGTGAGATATCAGACTTCTACACATGTTATGTATAGTAGGGGTTATATTTGAGGACATAGCCTGTGCATTCTGTGGTTGTGTGTACAGTACTGAGGTATGTGTAATTCTGGTAATTGTCAACAGTGTGTGTATAGTGAATATGTATCTTGGCCTGTGTAGAGACTGTGGTAGATGTCATTGTTCTTGGTCCTGTTCTATCTGATGTTACATGCTGCTCCACTGTATGTCACCCTATCAGCTTACATGTTTGTAGGGGTGAACACACACGTGTTCCATACCACAGACAGACATCGGACCACACTGTGTAGCGGCCCAGTATATGTAGGGTTGTTGTGTGAGTGGCTCATATGAGGATGGTGTTGATCAGATAGTCCATATACTGTAATATTACGCTAGCTTACCATATGTGGCTGTGGCTGTGTACACATTGGTTGTGGTTATGCACTTTCACACAGGTGCCTGTTACTCTGTGATGTGACATGCCTGTAGAGCCTGCTATCTATGCAGGTACATGTGTATTCCCACAAAGGAGATGTAGGCCACTGTTACGTAAGTCTGCCTGTAGCCTGCACTGTGCTTTGTTACATGCCTAGCAGCTTACTGTACTTACCCAGTGAGATGTCATGTCCAGATACTTGCCAGATGTACTGCTGCTGGGCCACCATAACATTCATGTATGTCAGACAAAGCAGTGGGATGCTGCACAAATGTATGCCATTAACTAGTGTGTAGTATGTGGCCATGGCACCTCTGTACCAGCGGTTATTATGTGTCAGGACAGACAGGGGTGTATGAATGCATAACCTATGGGGGCAAATGTATACCAGTATTTATGTGTTATACCCATCTACATGGCTGTTAACATACACATTGTCAGGCTTGGTCCACATGTCTTGCATGAAGGGGTTCTGTGTATACCCCTGGACTGACCAGAGTGTGTCAGACTGTCCACATATATTAGCCATATCTCAGCTGTAGTTCACAGGGGTGTTACTGTGCTAGCAGTGGTACTGTACTATGATGACCTTAGGATGTCTGTCAGTAGCCAATGGCGTACATGTTAACAGCAGATGCGGCCTCCCACACGCACCATTTCTGTGAAGACAATCCCTATTACAATAGCAATAGTCTACACATATACCTGCAATACATACCTGACATCCCCTTGCACTAAGAGGTTTGGACTATTGGGGCTGAGGTAGGGCTTCACTCCATGTGCAGGACATATGGTGAACATATATGTATATATAGTTATACATATATCCATATAGATATATACACATATACATACCTTGCTTACTGTATGACAACAGTTTAACACATATGTACCTGTGTTCCAGCCCCTGTCCTCCACCTACATACCAGGCTTTGCACATATGACATGCTGTCAAGGGTTGTTATGTAGTGGGCTGTGTGTATGTCATGCTGTCATTCCTGCCATCACTCCACTGCTGTTGTGTCCCCCACACATACTGGGGGGGTTGGGCCATATATGTGTGGGCTTCACCTACACAATACATGTGTGCCCTAATGCACTCCAGAGGCAAGTGTATGGAACAGTGGTGTATGGCCCAGTAGTATTGAGTCTGGGGGGGGGGCGCACCATGACTAACCTAGGCTGTTACAACATGTGTGGGTATCTGGGGTAAGCTGCATTAAGGTATCTGGATGTACATTACCATACAATCCACCTTGGGTAAATGCAGGACTACTGCCTCCTGCTATACAGAATGCTCTGTTTGTCAGTGTGATTGTGATGGTGTCAGTTACATCCCATTGTGTCAGCTGGGGCCTGTACCCCCTAGGGATTGTGTACAGAGTGTAGATAGAGGCTGCTGAACTATACATCTGCATTACGTACTATTGATTATTTGGTATGCTGTGGCCCACTCTGTCTTTACTATTATACTACTTGAAGGCCTCGACCTGGACAGCAACATATGTCAATCTTTCCAGACTGCTGTCTTAGTATAAGTGTTTCACAGTTGCATTACACTGTTCATATGGATATCAGTGTCTAAACAGCTATATGATATGGCATATACACGTATTACATATTATCTTACTGTACATATCTCTGTGTGTGTATGTGTAGTTACATATATATATATATATATATATATATATATATATATATATATATATATATATATATATATATATATATATATATATAAATACCTGTATCTGCATATATGTGTCTGTGTATATGTATCCTAGGGATGGCGATGTCATGTCTGGTCCTGGTTATGGGACCTGCAACACTTGGTAGTGTATTGCAGGGGGGGGGCATGCTTGGCTGTGGGGGGTATACCTATTCGTACAAGACATATATTGTTTGGGGCCTCTCAACCCCATTAACGTTGCATGAGGACATATATGTTTTTGTTATTTCCGCATTGTTATCTATGTCTGTATATACCTATATAGATATATATATCTGCTTATATATATATATATATATATATATATATATATATATATATATATATATATATATATATTGCTGTATATATGCACACATATGGATGTAGGCGTATATATCTATAGATGTAGGTATTTGCATGTATATATGTTCATATATATTTATATATGTATATATATATGTATATATTTATATATATATATATATATATATATATATATATATATATATATATTTATATATCTACAAATATCAATATGTTCTACCTGTTTAGATATTAATATATTTACTCACACACATACATCTACACGTTGGAATAGATTCTCTGTACTTTTGAATGACTGGACTGAATGATATGTTTGTGAATACAGCAGAGTTATGTGTATCTGGTATGGCTTAGTGGTAAATCACTTTGGCTGTTGTGTGCAGAGTCCTGGGTTTGAACCTAGCAGAGGCTGTTTATTTTGTTGCTAGGCAGAACAAGGGCCGATGGATACAGAGTGATTAAGGCACTTTTGAGCAGTTGTAAGCCGGTTTGCGTGACGGTAAGCACTGCTACATTCTGGTTACTGTTTCTTAGACTCAGCTCCTGAATTGCTTAACCTGTGTAGGTATTGCTTACCCCCGTGCAAACAGGCTTCAACCCACTTACTGCTGCTTAAAAGTGCTTACTCCCGCTTACCCAAGTGCTTATTTCTTTAAAAGAAAAGAAAAAGGGGTTGATAGGAAAGTGGTGAAAAAAGGGGCACAAAGAGGGAAAGACAGTAGGGAAAATAGGCAGGGATGTGCAGGAAGCTTGTAGGGAAGGTCCATAGCTGCCCATTTTTTCTACAGCAACAGCTGTGCATATGCACTGTATTTGGAGGTAGATTTGGACACTGAAACCCCTGAGAGAGGGGTGAGGACAACGATAATTCGTATTGATGCCAATTAGGCCAGATTACATGTGCCCAGTGGACACGTGTGTGAAATGGACAGCTATGTATGGGGCAAATTTTTTTTGTGGGAACAGATTGCCCTTTTTTTATTTCTTTTGAGAGTGGGATGTTGGGGAGGGGTAGTAGGTATATTTGGGGAGGTAGGTTGGGTAGGTTAACAGACAAGACAAACAAGATGCATACAGGGGCAGTATATGACAAATGTGGGGGGTTAACACTTTGGACGGGGAAGGGTGTTTGGAAATCACAAGCCCATGTGCCCCCAAATGGAAACAGTGAGACTGAGGTCCCCACCCATGGTCAGTCACCACTGCACCTTCACTGCCCCAAAGGTGACCATGCTGGAGGCTGAGTAGGAGAGGCAGGCTCACCCCCTAATTGTGCCACTCGGCCCTCAAGCTGGTGTAGCTGGTCTCAAAATGCCCTATCGAACTCCCTGTGCTCCACAGACCAGACCTGATGATGGGTGACAGGTTCCTCTCTGCCCCCACTCCCAGGGGGGGCTGAACCCCATCCCCTATGGCAGTTCCAACCAAAGCTGGTGCAGGGCCTACAGAGGAGGAGGCCCCAGGCTGGACCCCAGACATTCTGGTGTCCGGTGCCATGGCCAGCTGAGGTGGGACAGGTGGGTCTGCTGTGACTGGCCTTCCCATACGAGCTGTGGTGTTCCAGTTTGCAGACAGATATGGGTTAGTAATAGTCAACAGTATTCAGGATTAGTTATAACAGCATGCATAGGTATACCCATTAACTCAAGACACCAAATTTAAACCAGTTGCATAGCGAGCAGAACACATGCATGTATGGAACAGCAGTGGCCATTACAATGGCATGTAGGTATTATTGATGAAAAAACAAGTAATCTCCGTGGTATCCCCGAAGTCTCAAAACAACCCACTAAAGTGTAGTGGGTCTAAAAACAAAACAGTGTAAGAAACTTCTCTGTGTGGAAGATTTTCAGTCCATATATTTCTAGTTAATCACTGTATATTAATCAGATCAGACAATAGTAGTAGAAGTAGCGAATGTAAACTCGTCAAGTCAAAAAGTAATAATAGAAAATATATAATTCTACAGCATTACTAAGTATTCGAAAGTAATCCAAGCAAGGCAGGCTATCTGTTTCCAGTCGAAAATCCTTTATTAAGTACACAGACAAGCGATCCAAGTAAAACAAAAATAAAGTAATAATTTCCTCACAAGCTTTCTAAATATATATATATACTTTTATACTTTTTATCAGGCATGGGAGTGGTTTATTGTGCAGTAAAACAAAGTGTTATTCTGTGTACTTAATAAAGGATTTTCGACTGGAAACAGACGGCCTGCCTTGCTTGGATTACTTTCGAATACTTAGTAATGCTGTAGAATTATATATTTTCTATTATTACTTTTTGACTTGACGAGTTTAGGTATTATTGATGGCAACAGGCCACCAATATGGGTGTATTTTAACATGGCACATGCATAGAACCAAATGTGGATATTTATGAACCACTAGGACATATGTCCCAACATAAGCTTGGAGAGTAAACATACCCATTGAGGTGTATAATTGGGTTATTGTTGCACATATGATGGGGGCAAGAGAGAGATTTCACAACTTTCTTAGGCACTGCAGTGATCTGTCCATTACATGTATTATTACACTACCCATTGGCCTTACTTTGTACAATTATATGTTTGTAGATTAGTATATATGTGGACTTGTGTCTAAAGTATAGCCTACACCTTTTACCTGTTATAGCCGTTGAGAAGATCTTTGTTAACTCTACCTGACAATTTCTATGCATTCTCAGAGATTCCATGTTGATGTACCCCACAGTCCGTTATTGCACACACTCTGGTTGAGGCTTGACTGGATGCAGGTGTTAATGCAACATATTATGAGACTTGCTCTCATACACTTTGGGTGTGATGCTACAATGACAGGTTTGTTTTCATATACATTCCCTGACTATGTACAGGTTTGACTGTCGGTTATATGTGATCACAAGCTGCCTACATTTCTTGGATCCTCACACTGATTTCTCCGGGGAACGTGGTACCAGGCAGCAGATTTGGGCCAATTATCTGGACATGCTGGGCAGATCGGAACAGTTGAGGGTTATGACTATGCATACAGCTTACTATCTGACAATTTTGACACAGTCTGTACAGTTGATGGTTATGATTATGCTTACAGCTTACTATCTGAACATTCTAGTAAAATCTGTACAGTTGTTGAGTCTAATTATGCATACAGCTTTCTATCTGAACATTCTCACAAATTCTGTACAGCTGTGGGGTATGATTATGCATACAACTTACTACCACTCCCGGGATTCAATCCCTGCTGTGTGTGGTAAAAATATTACAGTTAACATCACAGTACACTGTGCTATGAGGGAATTGGTGTAAAGCTTTCCAATGTTTTCTCTCTAAGTCTCCCTCAGTTGGACAATATGACTAACCTCTTGTTATATAGAACTTCCTACACATTTTATCTGTGTAACACAGTGTGGGTAACATGGCTTAATACTGCAGTACTATTTATAGCATGCAACACTACAACATATTAAATCAGAGTATACACAAGCACTTCAGGAGTTATACCTTTATTCGCAGGATATGACAGTTAATGCTGGATCATTACTAACCTGCCTTGCGATGCAGCCTTTGCAGCCTAGCGATATGGACTTGCTGGTTCACAGCCCACTCATCTGCAGCTGTCAGAGAAATATAGTGACATTTAGCCATATCTATCCATAGTATACACAAGCTAGGCAATTATTATATACTTAGAGGAATGGATACTTACTCAGTACTGGGGCATCAGCCATCTGCCTGCACTCCTGGATCCACTGCTCCAGTAGATCTCCCTATGCAGCTTCAGGTCAGCATGGTGATGCCTGACCTACTCACCAGTCCAGGGGATACCTGTGGCACTTGTGAGGTCATGGGTGAGACTGTCCCAGGCCTCTGCTTTATACTGGGAGCCCTGGTAATGGCCCTGCAGGAGTCTCTGCTCATGGTGTTTGACCATGAGCCACACCATGTATTTAGACTCAGTAATGCCCCAGCACTGCGCTCTGAATCAAGTGCCTTCACCTACTCCAGCCATTCTCCCTACAGTAGGGAGCTGCAACCAGTTATGGGGATTATTGGTGCCTGTGGAGTTTAAATACACCCAATTTCCAGAAATTTTCCATGATTGGACGGTTTTGAAAAGGCTAAGCTATGGGCACACTTGCTTACCTAATGTTGGCATTGCTTAAAGGGGCATACCACTGGGTAGATTGAATTAGCCGGCCTACACATTGCTTACAGCACTTAAGCTAACTTGTGCAATGCTTAGCGTTGCTTAATATCTAATTAGCATTATATTGTCCTTTTGACATTGATTTATAATTTGTTACATGTTATATCTGTGTCTGGTATCTGTGATTCATGTGTACGTACACTATATGGGGTCCTGGGGACTTCAGCACTTTATTACTATAATGCCTCACATCTGGACTTACTGCAGTACTCCAGTTCACATATTTATGTTATGTAGCAGGTTATACAACATCACACTGTACATAGATTCAGTTCACACATTTGGTTTGATTTTCCTATGGTGAGGATTTCTTTGTTAAAACCTCACTCATATGTATTGCTATGATGGTTTAGTGGTTAACTGCTGTGACTGCAGTGTACAGGATCATGGGCTTGAGCCTTGCAGAAGCTGTCTATTTTGTTGCTGGGCAGAACACGGGCCATTGGGTACAGAGTGATTAAGGCACTTTAAAGCATTTGTAAGCGGGTGTGCGTGGGTTTGCACAGAGCAAAGCAACGCTAACCTCCGGTTACAGTTTCTTACACTCAGGTAGCTTCTACTTTGCTTAATCTGTGTAGGCAATGCATACCCCTGTGCAAACACACTTAAACATGCTTACTAGTGCTTACATATGCTTAATACTGCTTATTTGTGCTTAAACCTGTTTACTAGTGCCTTATTCATTATGACCCTGACACTTCACATGTGCATTTAATGCAGTACTCCAGTTCACATTTAAATGTTATTTAATAGGTTATACAGCAAAAAAAATGTTCATATACAGATTTCACATGGAAAATGGAATGTGCTGCAGTGGGACTCAAATTGGGAATGCCTGCTCATTAGGCAGATGCTCTGCCCACTACACTATTGCTGTGCTGCTTCATTTGCATAGATCTTCCTTGTTATACTCTTTAGTCTTTTAAGCTGCTTTAACCGTGGCTAAGCAATGGGCACACCCGCACACCTACAGTTAGCTTTAATCAGAGTTTTTAAAAAAAAAATAAAAGGGTTTCTTTATTTACTTTTTCAGTACTGTTGCTGTTGCACACATGGGTAACTGTTGGTGGGGATATGCGGACACCTATGAGCGATCTCGCTCATCTCTTAACACTTTCTGCTTTTCAATATTGCAGGGGCATGTATATTCTGAGAGCTCTGCTCTCAGACACTCCCCCTGCACTCGTACATGCTCTGTGTAAGCCTGGGAGCTCGGGCACCGCGCCTTCATTAATATGCATGGCACACTGCTGTCCGGCTCCTAAACGGGCGCTTCCGTGCAGGACTAAGCTAGTCCTGTACAGAAGATTAGTGAATCCGGGGCAATGTCTTCTCTTCAGTGTTTTCAAGCAGACCAAAGATCCTTATGTTGTGTCTCCTTTCCCTGTTTTCTAAGTGATCTATTTTGTTAAGCAGCCATGTATTCTGTTTAAGCAGAAATTCTTTTTGGAATTCTTCCTCTTTGAGTCTCCCTTCAATGTCATTTAGAGAAGTCTCTATATTTATTATTTCTGTATGGTGTTGCTGTAATAGTGCCTTAAGAGTATCAGTCTGCTTTTGAGAATCTAATTTGAGGTTTTTTAAGTAATTTTTAAAGCCATCCATCCTCTAAGATAGTTCCTGTAAGGTAGATGTCATCAATTGCAGTTCTTTTTTCAAAGCAACATCTGGATGAGAATTCCTTGAATTGTTCATATTCAGTGACTCAATATATCTCCAAGTTACTTGACAGGAAAAATGTTATATATCTCCACCAAAATTGATTTTTATGTAGTTTAGTAGTTTATCTATATATTTCTGATGTTTTAAACTTGAAAATAATAAAAATGTCCTATATTATTATACTAGTTTGTGGAGTTCTCAAAATTCACTGCTCTCAGTTGACCATCTAGGCTCTGCCCTCCACTAGTTGCTTAATTTCTTGTTAAAACACATGACTGTGGTATAATAATCATCAGACAAGGGACAGGTTATTACAAATAGCAAACTGGACCTTGCGTAAATATATAGATAGGTGCAGAGTGACTGGAAATACAAATATACAGTTAAAATAATTAAATGAGGAAATGAAAGTATCTTAGACAAAACAATTAATACCTACACTAAGTGTACACTAAATGTATATGGCCTGTATTCAAGAACACCCCTACTACATTGCTTTTGCTTTCTAGTCAGTTAAAAAGATTCCACTAACTATGCCGTTTGTGGTAACCTGTATGACTCTCCCTTGATATTTAAGGCTGAAGGAAAATCAGTAGGAAAACTAAAATTTGCCAAAAGATGTTATACGATATGCTTGTGTTGTCTGTTCATTCAGAACAGTGTACATTTAATGTAGGTGTTAATGATCCCCAGGGGTTCATCTAAAATAAAAATGTAAAATAACAATAACAACAATGAGCAAAATAGTTATGTGGTCGGTACAAAGGAAATTTAGCACAGCTGAAACAGGCCCTGTGTACTAGATAGTAGCTATAACCATGACAGGAAGAAATGTTTATCTAAGTTTCAAACAGTCTGGGTAAAACTGTGATAGAAGGAATTATTTTGCAAATATCTATGAAAGAAAATATGTTGTATAATAATATGTATGTCTTTGAAGCAAAACTTAAAAATCAGATGATTATTGGAAATATTAAAATGGAAGGGTATGAAATATTGAAATAGAAAGAGGAAGTACAAAATATTCACTTAGATTAATAGGAACATTTCAGGAGTATAATAAAGAAAGTGTTGAATTAAACTAGACTCAGATGCTGATTGTAATATTTTGTCAGAAAATACTTTTAAAGCATTGGGCGTTGAAAGACACTGAAAGTAAAGTATTGGATACAGTAATAACTTATACTAAACACTAAGTTGAGCCATTGGTTCAAAAACTATTGCAATGGGAATATAACAAAAAATTCCCTTTTAGATAGTTTTGCTGGTTCAGGAAAGTAATTTGCCGAATATTTTTAGTTGGCTGGTATGTGAAAAATTGGATGTGGTGAAACATATTCATAGTGTAGAAGCAGGATAGATCTGTAAGTGAACAGTCACACAGCTGTACAGTTATCTTTAATAATGTACAGAGCCATAGCAAAGAAATCCTGGATAGATATGCTGATGATTTTGCAGCCTTGTTAGCATCAAATAATAAAATATTCAAATATATCCAGATATTAAGCTTGTAATTCATGTTCATATGAAATCACAACTAACTTTCAGGATCTAGACGGAGCAACAATTAATTCAAGTTATGCATAAAACTCCAACAAAAGCTAAACTGTATAAGGGTTCCAGAAGGAGCAACAATTAATTCAAGTTATGCATGAAACTCCCACAAAAGCTAAACTGTATAAGCAAAATAAATGACAGTATGCACATTTTTTATCCAAAGACATCAGACAATTAAAAAAGATAACTACACAGCTTATAAATGCAATTCAAATAATCTAATGCATCTTAAAAACATAACTCATTGATATTTGAGCTTTCTGCTATTTAGGACAGTGATATGTACATTTCAGTATGTTCACCTTATTACAAAAAAATGTGTTTTTAAATCTATGTGATTTGGTGACTGCTTCACCAAAAATGTTGCTTATATTGTATCACATCAGTTTTGTAATTACATTGATGTAGGTGAACTTGCTTGTAATTTTTATGCCAGGAATTACCAATGTATGCATGGAATTGCAGAGATGAAACAGAGTGAGAGTCCAGCAATGATTAAAGATCACCAGATTCACATTGTAGCTATTGTTTGAGGAGATGGCCTGACATCCTGTGTTGTCTTAAGAAATTATGGTCAGTTGTTTAATAAACTAAAGACATCTGTACAAAGTGAGAATGTGTAATCCAGAGAGACTCACACAAACTAAGCAAACAGTGAAACGTAAAGCTGTACTAGAGTCATGCAAGGAAGAAGTTTTGCATGAAGATGTCACTGAGCAAGAACTTTCACAAGTGCAGAATCAACAGGAACTATTTCAGAATGAGTCCAGAAATTAAATGATTTTTTTTATTAGTGAAAACTAAGAAAATAATTAGAAGATCACCCCATATATATGTATAACTCATGCCATTATTTCAAAATTCCAGAAGATTCTCAAGACTTGAAAAGTATGAAATTATTTATTTTAAAATCATACTCCCCGGGATTCAGGAAGCCGTATTTTCCATGCAGGAACAGTGTAGGAGCTACTGCATGGAAAATGTCTACCGAGATATCCAGGAAAGTGCTGTTTTCACATGCATGAGTGGCCCTACACCGTTCCAGCATGGAAAACCAGCAAATATGCAAATCACCTCATATGCTGGTGAAAAAAATATGCAAATGAGGTGATTTAGCAATCCAGCAAGCTGCCAGGTCTCTGTGCTAGAACAGTGTCAGTGCAGAAATGTATTCAGAAAATAACTAAGTACATTTCTGCATCTGACAAAACAGAGGCATGACAGCTAATGTAAAACCAAGTATTATGTTTAATACACATGCCAATGGCCATATATAAGGCCATTGGCATTAAAAACAGATTTTTATTTTTAAATTAAACTTTTTTTTTTTCTTTGGCTGATCCTGGCCATTTAAGCTTAGGGCAGCTGTGTGCAAATGGGATTGTGCTGAAAATAAAAAAAAAAATGGGAAAAGTCAATTTTAAGTGAATTCTGCATTTTGCCATTATAGTCAATGGCATGCAGAATGTAAACAATATCAGGGAGCGCTGGTTGTCAAGGGGAAGGTCTGTTTAAGTGCAGTAACTACAACCTACACACTGGAGCATGCAAATGAGGGGAGTTATATGAATCACAGATTTCTTCAAAGTGTCAGCTTGTACCTAACTGTGTAGGTACAGCAATATAATAGTACAAGTCTAAGAGCTGAATGACTTCATAAGGGTGTGTGTCATGCTTTCTGTAAGCTTAATGGATCACTGTGGCCAGTGTTTGCCCTTAGCAGCTAAGGAAGGGGTGTGTCAGATCTGCCTAACCATTGTGTACAAAAAACTCCCCTCCAAAGCTAGTTACAAAAATAAAATTGCCAAAGATTCCAAAGACAACCACAAGTTATAGTTATGTCAAGAATCTAAATGGCAATGCTCAGATCTGCTCTGAGCTACAACAGAATGGCATTAAATATACTGATCGCAAGGATATTGCCAATATCCTGGCAGATCGGTTTAGTGCCAACTTCACCCCCCCTCTCACCCCCTAAAGGGCCCATCTCAATACCAGAAGATTGCCAAATTCCGATAATCATGGCCACAGAGGTAGAAACCGTACTCTCTAAAGCTAAGAAAACAACATCCATGGGACCAGATGATATCCCAGGCTGTGTACTTCATGAACTACAAAATGAACTGGCACCTCACCTAAGTGTCATGTTTAATCATAGCCTCACCTCAGGCTTTGTGCCCACTGAGTGGCACACAGCTACAGTTATCCCACTCCACAAGGGGGTGAATCCACCTTGGATCCCGGGAACTACAGTTCCATCAGTCTGACAAGTCTGATCTGCAAGGGAATGGAAAGCATTATAATGGAACTTATAAACAGAGATATTGGCAACCTTCGAACACTGGACCCCACCCAGTTTGGGTTCATGAAGGGATGATTTTGTCTCCTGAACCTGATTGACTTCTTTGAATCAGTCTCCTGAGCTGTGGATGAGGGTAAGGCCATCCACACAGCATATTTAGACCTTGCCAAGGCCTTTGACACTATCCCCCACTCTGGAATCATAGATAAACTTACTAAGCTGGGCATAAATCCCTACGTCACTCGATGGGTTGCCAACTGGCTTACTGACAGAACCCAGACTGTAAAAGTAGCTGACTCCAAATCCAGCTCCAGACAAGTGACAAGTGGAGTACCACAGGGTTCAGTCTTGGGACCGCTTTTGTTTGGCATCTACTTCTCTGAAGTACAGGCCAACACTAAGGAACTCTGGCTAACAATTTTTGCAGATGACTGCAAACTGGGAACCATTATTGAATCCTCAAATGATGTGGATATTCTACAAAAGGGCCTTACAGAAATAGATGCTTGGTGCCAGAGCCATGGGCTCAAGCTTAATGCCAAGAAATGTATAATTATTCACTTTGGGAAAAAACATGTACCCATGAATTACCACAAAGGTGGCAGTACACTAAACACCGAGAGACTTAGGGACACAGGTGGACAGTGGTCTCACCTTCGATAACCACATCGCCACAGCAGTCAGAACATCCTTCTATGTGGCACACCTCATCACTAAGGGCTTTTCATCCAGAAAAAAGGAGGTCATTGTCCCACTGTACTCATCCCTCATTAGACCCATTATTGAGTACAACACCCCGTTTGGTATGTACCTCACAATACATCTGCAACAGCTGGAAAGGCCGCAGAAATACCTCACTAAAAGAATCACAGGCCAAAAGCAGATGCCCTATAGTGACCATCTAAAAAAACTCCAGCTATACTCTGTGGCATATCGTCTACTTAGAGGCGATCTCTGCTTAACATACAAGGCCGTGTCAAACCCTGAGCTGTTGGACATGCTCCACTTAAAGAAATCCCAATCCCTCAGAACCACACGCTCCAGGGATCTAAACCTTGTCATCACAATGAACAAAACATGCTGGAAGGATAGGTTCCTGACCCAGAGACTCCCCATACTATGGAATAGACTGCCCATACATGTCATGCAGAGCACCTCCTTGGCCCTCTTCAAAAGGAACTTGATGATTGGATGGGAGATAGGAAATTCACCCTGGGGATCACATCAGTTGCCCTGCTAGACAGGGGTCCACGGAAGTAAATATTGTGGGAAGAAATATCCAGGGAATTGTTATGGCTAGGCTTGTATAGGCCCTAGGGCCAATAGCCTAGTACCAACCTATGAACCTATGAACCTATGAACATAGCATAAATGGGTGTGCACGCCATGCAATGGGATGTAAAAAAAAAAAAGAAAGAAAGAGGAAATGGCAGCACTGTTTACATTTGAGCACTGGGTATGCACAGAGCACCTTGGGGCTTAAATAGAGAGGAAGTGGGAAGGGGAAATAGCAGTAGGAGGGCACTCAAGGAGAACTAGCATAGCTGGCAGGTGAAATGTATCAGAATCAGCTAATTACACAGGCAGCATCCCAGAACACAACTATAAACTATGCAAACACCTTTCAGTCTGTTTTTTCCCACAAATTCAACACCACCGGTGTACACAGATGGGGAAATTGTACCTGACAAAACTAACAAAATGTTAGGGGCTGCTGTCACTCTCATATATCAATATGTGCAAGATGCTGAGGGATGTGAAGATGTGAATGCTGACAACCATCCACAGTGAGGAGGAGGAGAAGAGTGTACAGACCCAGGGTAACCTACCAGGGGCTAAATGAACTGGAGATAGTGGAGCGCTACAGGGAGGGCAGGGACATTCTACAGAAAATTGTTGAGCTGTGCCAGCTTCGCCTCACAAACAGAACCAACAGAGGGGAACCCATCCCAGTGGATACCAAGGTATGTGTAGGCTTAAGAATACTAGCCATAGGTACCTTCCAAAGGCCAACTGGGGATATTATGGGGATTTCACAAGCATCAGCATCCAAGGTACTCCACCAGTTCCTGGATGCCATGTCAGCACATGCTGATGAGCACATATATTTTCTCAACACCCGTGAGCCAATGAAGCAATATGCATCTCTTTTACCAAACAACAGAATACCCTGAGGTAGTGGGTGCTATAGACAGCACTCACATACACATCAAAGCATCACCTGGTGAGCAGGCTAAGGTCTACATAAACCACAAGGGAATCCCCTCAATCAATTGCCAGGTCATGTGTGATGCCCAGGGCATTATCTTGAATGTGTGTGCTGGCAGCCCTGGAAGCTATCACGACTCCCACATCTGGCATATGACAGAGCTGTACCAGTCATTTGCCAGTGGGGACATCCCATATGGCCACCTAGTGGGGGATGCTGGCTATGCACTGGAGCCCTGACTGATGACACCCCTCAGAAATGCACACACACCTGAACAAGAACTCCATAATGAGGTACATGCACAAACCAGAATCATAATAGAGCATGTGTTTGGGATGCTCAAGTCACAGTTCTGCTGCCTGGACATATCCGGTGGAGCCTTGCAGTACTCTCCAGCTACATGTACACAAATGTGCATAGTATGTGCCATACTGCACAATATGATCCTGTTGAAACAGCTGCAGCAGGAACAGCACTGGGCAGGGCCACACAGCTCCCCAACATTGCCAAGGCCAGCACAGGCATAGAGGGACTCAGAGGAAGAACATCATGAGCCTGCCCCTGTAGGCAGAAGGAGATGTGCCCAGTATGCCCATGCTTTGGCAAAGAGGCAATGCATAGCACATACACTGACATGGTAGGGACCCAGGAAATGACACCTCTCTCTGACTCACACATACAGTAAAAGGGATGCCAAACATGACACTACCAGTGCTTTACCATTTATAGATACCATACTATGTGCATCTGACATAGTCAGCCCTCCAGCACTATCCTCAATACTGGCCCACCCACAAGGTAAGTCACCCTTCTTATCAATTACTGAATGGAGTAGTATGTTTTGATAGTTGCATGTATGGTATGGACGTGAGCATGCAAGGGAATTGGGTGGCTGAATAGGATGGCAGCAGATAGTGGATACCTATATGGGCAGCATGAAATCCACAACAAATACTGGTGTCATCATGCTAGGCAGTACTAGACAAGGTGACAAATCCCACCACAGTACATTGGTGGCCCAAATAACTGTGTGTGTCCATAGGACACACACATGTATGTCAGTGAGTCTCACTTACCCACCACAAACCTCATCCAGCAGGACAGGTGTAGATGACCATAATGAAAGTCTGGGCTAAGGCCTCCAATTGATGGCAATGGTGAACAGCTCCCCCACCAGACCTACACAGACAGACTACAACAGGTCTGGCAGTTGTATGTTAGTTCTGAAGTGTAAGAAGTCTGAAACTGAAATGTAGGTCAGTAAAACTTAAGATCTGTACTCTAGTGATATGCTTCCAGTCTGCATGATAGGTCAGAATAGAATATGAAATGGAAGCCAACAGAGTACCTGAAATACCAGTACAGTCATAGCAAATGTTTAAAGTTGTCTGGTGTGCCCACCCCCCCCACACAATCCTATGTCGAAATGCAGTAACATGTAAGTGTGAGGAGTAATATCAGTGGAGCACAGATTACCCAAGCTGGCTCAATCTACAGAATATATTATTTCATGTGTACAATATGCAGGGGTCTTGTTGTGTGTTTAATATTGTCTGGAAGTGGTCAGCATGTAGGCATGGAGGGTTGTGTCTTGTTGGACTATGGACAGTACTGTGGTTGACAGGGCCATGTTCTGACAACTGCAGTGCCAAACACAATGCTTCTCAGCAATACCCATGTCAGCAGTCATCCATACTCACTGTCCAGATGTCAAAATCTATCACCGTCTGAAAGATGGACATGCCATGAATGTGGGCCCATACATACACACAGTACACAGGTGGAAGTACCCTAGACAGAGTGCATAAAATGTAACTATCAACTGCACACACCTTTGGAATTGTACATACAGGTTAGCAGCACATTAGTTGTCATTGTGTTATGGACTACTGTAGTCTGGACAACTGGCAGACCACAAAAGGCACAGTTATGAAGTAATGAGAGACTGCCTATATCCCCACACAAGGCAGCATAAGGGGAATGTCCCAGGTATATCTGTGAGTCAGCTGCAAGTAGCTTCCATACTACACATGCACTCAGCTCACCCCACTATCAGCCACAGGTTTATCACAGGTCATATCCTTGCTGTTGGGAATGAGTACAGTATGACCCCACATCTCTATGGGGATACCCACAGAATGCAGCATGCTGAAGAGGTGCCCTGTGCATGTGTGTCCCTAGCTGTAAACAGCACCCTGCCTGCATCCAGACCAATGGATCAATATGGACAGGAAAGTATTGCCATTAACACCTCGTGCCCTTACCCTGTCACCCCAGGGGGAATCCACTGGCTCACAGCCTGGGAATATAAGAGTGACAGAATGCACTGGTCTGCTACAGATGGCCTGCATCACTACCAAATGGCCTACAGTCCTCTATCAAAGACTTGTGCCTCACCCGTAGTACCAGTGTATGGTATCTCATGGGGTCCTAACTAGCAACCTACCACAGTCAACAGAACACAAATGTAAGGCCACGTTGACAAATCCCAGTAGCATGCCATGTCCTACTGCATGAACTGTGGGCCAATCCATAAATACAGCTGGGATGAAGGGCCAACTATAAGGATACTTCTCAGATATTGCTTGCATAATGTTAGGAAGAGGATAGAATAACAGAGAGGGGGTGTAGAAGAATGGATGTCATGGAGTGTGTGGTCTGAAAATCTGATGTGTGCCCATACTACTCCTGGCTGCAAACCCATGAATGGGTGGCTACAAACCTGCTCATAAACCACAATGTGAAAGGGAATTGACCAGATATATGAGCCCTGCCTCTGGGTGAATCTGTACAGTTGAGGGTTATGGCCACAGCAGGATATGGCCACTCTGTTAAGTTGATATATGTACAAGAAGGGGATCCTCATCCACTATACTACCAAGGTGCTGGACCATTTACATAGATCCATCAGCAAGTGTTTGTAGCTACCCCACCAGAATGGCAGGAGTGTGCAAGAATGTGTAGGCTGCAGACCACAATACTGGACTCAGCTTCATTCATCTTGTATTTCCCGATAAAAAACTGTGATCAAATAATCTTATCTGTCAATAGTTGATGACATAATACATCACAGTGTAAAACAGTACATATGTCTGAATATCTCTGCTAACACCAACCATGTAACACAAGTAGCACAGACAGCAATAGTTACAATATCCCCATATTTTTCGCCCATTGTGACTCCATATTATCAACCTAGCTACAGATATCCGGCAGAAATAGGTTCCTAGCTGTAGGTGTAGAACACCAAACCCTGGACTGTAGTACAACCCTACCTGGAATGGATTCATACACTCAGTACAGAAGGTCATACTGGGCACGCTCCTACACTTAGAGAAATGAAGCCCATGTCTGACAACAAAGTGGACTATACATATCTGTCATTTGCAGATGTCTGTGCACACACACCAAATTGTCCACCAATTATGCTGCGCGCACACACACACACACACACACACACACACACACACACACACACACACACACACACACACAGACACTCTGGATAGGAATACGCACACATATCTAAGGCAAACAAAAATATATCAAACATACACACACAGATGTGGGGAAGAGAGACAAACAGTAAGAGAGAGAATGCCATTATGAGGCCTGTCCCACCCACTACACATCCAATTGGCCTATATCCCATGATGTGCTGATGTCAATCACTACAGACATTCCTTTTGGTAGCTCTCAGCCCTATAGTGTCTGTGGTGCTTGTGATAACTGTGTAACATGATAGTACAAATAAGTATTCATGTAGCATTTGTAAACTCAGTCCTGTCAAATGTGAAGTTGTGTGTGAGTGAGTGTGTGTGTGGGTTTCCAGAGGAATGATTTATGGCCCAGTCACACACACTGCACTTCCCATTGCCCATGTTAGCACTCCTGCTGATGTCAGTCACCCTGAAATAACCCTTTGGGTGAATCTCGATCCTATAACCTCTGTGGTGCTTGTAAATGTTGCATAATACTGTAGTGTAGCTAACTAGTTAGGTAAGTGTTCTAATCCCAGACATGGTAATTGTTAAACTGTGTGTGTGTTTGGAGAAGAATGATTTTGAGGCCATTCACACTCACTACAGCTCCCATTGCCCTACTTTAGCACTTCTGCGGATGTCAGTCACCTTGAAATAACCTATTGGCAAAGTCTCACCCTATAAGTTTTGTGGTGCATGTAGTAACTGTGTATGCTTTAGTGTAACAAGCTAGTTAGAGAGGAGTTCTAATCCTGGCCCTGACAATTGTGAGAGTGTGTGTGCTTTTGTTGACACCTGATTTTGTGGACATTCACACTTACTACACTTCCCTTACCTCTCCTTTAGCACTGCTGCTGATGTCACTCACCTTCAAAGATACTTTTGGACAGTTCTCCAACGTATAAGGTCTGTGGTGCCTGCGATAACTGTGTAATACCATAGTGTAGCAAACTAGTTAGGTAGGAGCTCTAATCCTGGTCCTGGCAATGGTGAAAATGTGTGTGTTTGTGTGTGTGTCTTTGATGACACCTAATTTTGTGGAAATTCACACTTACTACACTTCCCATATCCCTCCTTTAGCACTGCTGCTGATACCACTCACCTTCAAAGATACCTTTGGAGAGATTCCCAATATATAAGCTCCATGGTGCTCGTGATAAGTGTATAATGCTATAATGTAGCAAACTAGTTAGGTAGGAGTTCTAATTCTGGTCCTGGCAACTGTGAAAATGTTTGTGTGTAGGAATGTGTTTGTCTTTGATGACCCCCAATTTTGTGGACATTCATACTTACTACACTTCCCATACCCATCCTTTAGCTCTGCTGCTGATGTCACTCACCTTCAAAGATACCTTTGGACAGCTGTCCAACATGCAAGCTCCATGGCACTTGCAATAACTCCATAATACTATAATGTAGCAAACTAGTTAGCTAGGAGTTCTAATCCTGGTCCTGCCA
Source organism: Protopterus annectens (assembly GCF_019279795.1). Lineage (NCBI taxonomy): Eukaryota > Metazoa > Chordata > Ceratodontiformes > Protopteridae > Protopterus > Protopterus annectens. The sequence continues at coordinate 1,152,746,354 of NC_056725.1, read as the reverse complement.
ACTGTGAAAATGTGTATGTGAGAGCATGTGTCTTTGATAATACCTGATTTTGTGGACATTCACATTTACTACACTTCCCTTACCCCTCCTTTAGTACTATTGCTGATGTCACTCACCTTCAAAAATACCTTTGGACAGCTCTCCAACATATAAGCTATGTGGTGCTTGTGCGTAATACCATAATGTAGCAAATTAGTTAGGTAGGAATTCTAATCCTGGCCCTGCCAACTGTAAAAAATGTGTGTGTTTGTGTGTGAGAGTGTGTCTTTGATGACATCTGAATTTCTAGACATTCACACTTACTACACTTCCCATACCCCTTCTTTAACACTGCTGTTGATGTCACTCACCTTTAAAGATACCTTTGGAGACCTCTTCAACATATAAGCTCCGTGGCACTTGTGATAACTGCATAATACCATTGTGTAATCCTGGTCCTGCCAACTGTGAAAATATGTGTGTGAGAGTGTGTGTGTCTTTAATGGCATCTGAATTTGTGGACATTCACACTTACTACACTTCCCATACTCCTCCTTTAGCACTGCTGCTGATGTCACTCACCTTCAAAGATACCTTTGGAGGCCTCTTCAACATATAAGCTCTGTGACACTTATGATAACTGCATAATACCAGTGTAGCAAACTAGTTAGTTTTGCCAACTGTGAAAATGTGTGTGTTTGTGTGTGAGAGTGTGTGTGTCTTTGATGACATCTGAATTTGTGGACATTCACACTTGCTACACTTCCCATACCCCTCCTTTAGCACTGCTGCTGATGTCACTCACCTTCAAAGATACCTTTGGAGACCTCTTCAACATGTAAACTCTGTGGCGCTTGCAATAACTGCGTGATACCATAATGTAGCAAACTAATTAGGTAGGAGTTCTAATCCTGGTCCTGGCAACTGTAAAAATGTGTGAGTGTGTGTGTTTGATGACAGCTAATTTTGTGGACATTTACATTTACTATACATCCCATACCCCTCTTTTAGCACTGCTGCTGATTTCACTCACCTTCAAAGATACCTTTGGAGAGATCTCCAACATATAAGCTCTGTGGCTTGTGTGATAAATGCGTAGCACTGTAATGGCAATGTATAGCTAAGTAGGGGTTCGAAGCTCAGTGCGGGCAAGTGTGTGTGAGTTTTGGTGTGATTGTGTAATAACAGGATCCACTGCAGCGTGAGTTTTGCTACATTTTCATACTGAGGACCCATATGTCCTAATGTCACATTACAAGGCCAACAGTTGTCAAACACCATAGATGTTGTTGTAGACAATCCACATCCATATATATATATATATATATATATATATATATATATATATATATATATGTGTGTATATATATAGGCAACCATTATAATACCCAGAGGCATCTCTCCACCCATGGATCATACACAAACATGGTTGGCTCTTTCTCTCTTCCTTTCTTTCTTTCTCTCTGTCTGTCTCTCTCTCTCTCCCCCCCCCTGGTAGATGTGGAAAAATGCATCTGTTTTGCATAGGCAGCAGTTTGACTTTGGTAGGTAATGCTCATGATCAGCTGATGGCCTATGCACGAATTGGAGTCCCTCACTTGCTAATTGCATGTGGAACAGCTGTGGTATCATTCCTATAGCCAGTTGCATGCAAACACACTCCTATAACTAAGCACTGCACGTGGATGTTGGCCCTTTTCCTTCACTGTGAGCAGGATTTCATGTGGGTGTCTGACAGCATCACAGAGGGTAGTTGGAAATACTTCTTACAACAAACACTGTGGAGACAGGCCAACAAACTGGAGGGGGATGTTCCAGACATGGGGACAGAATGTAAGTATTACTGTTCTACATTTGAAGTAATGTTGGTTTAACAGGGTTTATGCTGACATGGCTGTTCTGCATGATTTAAAGTCTGGCATGACAGTGTTATATGGTTGAGAAAACTCTCACCTGTAGGGCTGTCTGCAGACTGGACAGAGTCTGGAGTCTTAGATTTGGTGTGTTACTCGCACATTTTCTGTCTTTATAAATGCAGTAGCATACTCTGATTATTGCAGTCAGTAAATGGTAACATCCATGTGTGTTACTGACTTTATATCCCTCAGAAGAGATATGTCACAACAAACCCTGTTACACCAGCAATGTTTTCAGTTTATAACTGCAATATGTCAATATTGGCCCTGTGTTCGTGTCTCTGTCCCCCAAGTCTGTCACCCTTTGTTCATATGTCATGCAGTAAGATGTGGATTTGTACAGTATATCATTATTTACTGACATAATTCCTGATATCAAGCCAGTGATACATCAGTCTGACAGACATGTAATGTATAGGAGGCCTAATATTTGGGTCTACTTTAGTTTAGTGAATGATCAGATGATCGAATGCTGTTAGTTTGAACACTAAATGTCGAACCGGCAAAATAGCGAATGGCCGGAACAGCAAATTTTTTTCCCAGGGAAAGAAATTGCTGGGCCGACCATCTGGGTTATGCCATTTCCTTCACTGTAGTGCCATCTCAGAGTTGGTATATTTAAGTAGGGGTGTGTGGGGAGCACAGACCCCCAAATGGGGGGGGGGGTGAAGCCCCCAACTTCATTTAGTGTTTTTTTGTTTTTTTTTTTTTGTTTTTTGTTTTTTTTGGGAACAGTGATTTTTTTTCCTGGGAAAAAAAATCGCTATTCTGGTTGTTCTCTGTTTTGTGCTTTAGGGGTCCATATAACAACGTTCGATCATCTGATCATTTGTTGTTATAATATAGACCCTAATATCTGAGGACAACTTGGACATTCTGTTGTAGTCTGTACAGTAGTGAGGTCTGTGTACTTATGGTGATTGTTGAAAGAGTGGCTGTATTATGTAGCAGTGTATTGTGAATATGTTATTTGGCCCGTGTATAGACTGGGGAAGATGTCAGTGTTCTTGGTCCTGTTCTATCTGACATTGCATGCTGCTCCAGTTTCTGATACCCTATCAGCCTATATGTTTATAGCCAGACTGAGACATATCCCATACCACAGTCAGGCATCAGACTGCACAGTGAATTGGGCCAGTATATGTAGGGTTAGTGTATGAGTGGCAAACATGATGATGGCTTTTGTTCACACAGTCCATATACTGTACTATTACTTAGGCTTACCATTATGTGACTGTGACTGTGTTGAGACTGATTGTGGGTAAGAACTTTCATTCTGGTGTCTGTTACTCTGTGCTGTTACATGCCTGTAGTGCCTGCTATATTTGCAATTACATGTGTATTCCCCCATAGGTAAGTTGGGTTAATGTTGTGGCAGTCTGCTGTAGTGTAGACAGTGCTTGGTGACAGTGTATTTACCCTAGTGTGATGTTATGTCCAGATATTTGTCAGATGTACTGTTGCCTGGCCAGCATACATGTGTATTTCTGACAAAGCAGTGGGCTTCTGTGAAGAGTTATGTCACTAACTAGTAGGAAGTATGTGGGCTTGGGAGCTCTGCTCCTCCAGTTAATATGTGTTAGGAAAGACAGGAGGGTGTGAATGCGTCAACTGCGTGAGCTTATCTACTTCAGTATTTTTGATATATCCCCATTTTCATGGCTTTAAACATCCCCTTTGTCAGGCTTGTTCCACATTTCTTGCACTAAGGAGTTCCATGTATACCTCCTGACTGATCAGATTGTTTCAGACTGTCCATGTTTATTGCTCATATTTCTTCTGTATTCCACTGGATCATTACTGCGATTTGTGTGGTACTTCACTATGAAGATTTTATGATGTTTGTCAGTAACTGATGGCGTACATGTCAGTTTCAGAAGAGCCTTCCTTCACATGTATGTTGATACAACCCTTGTCACTGTAGCAACATTCTACATTTATAACTGCAATACATACATACCATTCCCTTGCACTAAGAGGTTGAGAGTTATGGTGCTGAGGTATATATATGTGTGTGTGTGTGTGTGTGTGTGTGTGTGTGTGTGTGTGTGTGTGTGTGTGTGTGTGTGTGTGTGTGTGTGTGTGTGTGTATGTATATGTAGATATATATAGCATTTTATGTGTAAACATGAGTGTTGTATATACCTTCTCAGATGGATCCCATCATATTAATCTGATATGAGTATATTTACATACAAGAACATGACTGATTCAACACTATTTTCACTTACAAGTACTAAACAATTGTAGTAGTCAAAGCAGTTGTTCACTACTACTCAGTATGTGTACTGAATGATATATTTGAAAAAGCAACAGACATCCTCACAGCTCAGATGGCTTAGTGGTTAAGTGCTATGACTATAGTGTATAGGGTTCTGCGTTCAAGACCTGCATGGGATATTTATTTTTTTGCTGTGTAGAACAAGGGCTGATGGAGACAGGGTGATTAAAGTGCTTTAAAGCAGCTTTAAGCGGGTTTGTGTGAAACTAAGCACTGCTAAAGTATGGTTAAACGAATATGCACTTACATGGTGTAGGCTTCGTTTACCAGTGCGCAAATCCACTTCGCATTTACATTTAAGCAATGCTTATACCTGTTATGCATAGCCTAGCCCTGGTAACCAGTGATCACATTCCATTCCATTCTGATCAAAAGCAGGGTAATGACATCTTTAATAACTGTATTTAATTCAATTTACATAACATGCTTCTATGTGCTGTCTTTACAGTAGCAAAGGGTGTGAGTAAACTGTATGGGACACCTGAGTTATACATGGGTAGTACCGCAATCCTTTCTCTGTGTATGTGTTTCATACTTGAGTTATTTGTTCTACTGAGGAAGGCTGTTTGCCGAAACTGGTATTCTTATTTTTTGAATTTACCCTTTGGGTATATTAATGTATGGGCTCATTAATAAAATTGTGCCCATGAGCTGCTCTTTGTGTGCTGGTCTCCTTCTGTTGGAATGATTTGTTGATTGGACCGTGCACCATGCCATACTTTGTTGGCTTTGTTTGGGGTTTGATACTTGGGTCGTATCCCAGTAATATGCAGTCACACTTGCGTGTATGGTATCATTATGTTACTACTTTTAACAGTGATTTTCCAAGTAAGAGTAGATTGCAGATTGTAGTACTGGAACCATACACCCCTGCATGCAAAGCTGGACCCTGAGTACTGACTAACGTGTTCTTGGTGTTTGAACTGTATGCGTTTATGTATCTCCTAGTGGATATTGATCTGCTATGTCAATAGTAACTGCAGACTACCATGTTTTTATGGACATGTCATTGAGGAATGCTGTAATGTAGTAATGGCATACCTATCAGTCTCAGACGTCTATCTGTCAAAACATTCATCCTAATGTATAACCTGTTGCCTATATACTTTCTGTCTGTCCTCTGTACAGATGTGCAGATGTCAGGTATTCATCTTGGTTGCTTGCACTCAGTCTTTGATTGACTGACACTGACATGTCTTCCCAGCTGCGTTATGAATGCCACAGCTAGGAAACCCCAGTCTGTATGCACCACATGCCATGGATACCTCAACCAGACTACCACAGTCAACAGAACATGTTTAGGTACAGGTCCCTAACCCAGACACTGGCCATGTTATGCAATATGTGTTGTATACATGTCAATTAGAGCACCTCAATGGCCCTCTTCAAGAGAAAACCAGATGAGTGGATGTTGAATATAACTGTCTCCCTGGGGATTGCTCAAGTGGCATCAGTTGATAGATGGCCTGCTGAAAAAATATCAGGTGCCATGATACCAGTGTATGCATATGCCCACTCTTCTCATCTCTCCATGGACATTACCCTAGTACACCCCTAGGAACACCTGCACCTATGGACCTCAGTACTGACAAATGTGTTTGTCTGCATTACTGGGTATAACAGTGTTTGTGTGTTTGACAAATGGGTAGATAGGCATGGGTTATACTCTGAGTCCTGGCAAATGTGAGTATGTATGTGTGTGTGTATGTGCGTGCAATTGTGTGTGAGTGTGATATTTGTAGGAGACAGCATTCTGAGGCCACATTCTCCAAATACACTAAACCTTGCCATACATTATAAGGGATGGCGATGTTGCTGACATTAGGAGAGCCATGACAAAACCCTCACTCTACTATCCCTGTGGCGTGTGCAATAAATGCATATCCCTGTAGTAGCAATAATTAGATAGACAAGGGTTTGTATTGCAGTCATGGTCAATGTGTGATTGTGAGCATGTCAGAGCATTATCATGGATTTCAGTGAGTACAATATCCAATGTGGGATGGGGGTGCTGGGTATACTGTCTTTACACCATGGTAACCCCAGTACATGTCCCAAGGTCCACTGTATGAGAACCGCTGTGACTATCAACCATACAGGTAACTGATGACACTCTTCAGCCCAATGATGCATGTGCTGGGGTCAAAATCTTTGTAACAGTATGGACTCACTGACAAGGTAGTCAGCACTGCTAAACCCAGGTCTGTCAAATGCGTCTATGACTGTATGTGTTTGTCAGTGTGCATATGACAGCATATTATACTATGTGTTGTCTATTAACACCCAGTACATCCCCCATTACCATATTGTACAAGGCCTGTTGATGTTGTTCACTTTACAGGAAGCTTGGAACACACCACACCCTACAAGCTCTGTGGTGTGTGCAATTAAGGCCATGCATATTAGCAGCAATAAGTACCTATGTAGGGGTTCTAATCTTAGTGTTGCCAAGTAATTATGGGTGTATGTAAAGGGATCTACTTCAGTTTGCAGAAAATATATTTCCCAGGAGATCATCTGTCCGAGAACTAACTGGGAAATGGTAACATTGCAACACAATCATCTTGTGGAAAATCATTCCATCAAAAATAGTAGTGGATGTGTAAATGCCTTTTTTCCACTGTACAGTGATACTGGAGTTGGTATACATAGTTGGGTGTGGTTGTTGTAGGCACAGCCACCCACATTGGGGATATTGTTGTGTGTATCCCCCCACTTAGTGTGCTGTTATACTGCCCAGTTTATGATAAGAGGTTAAGTAGTTTAATCACACTATGTGTGGTTCTACACCACCCCACACCCTCCAATGTAGGAGGCTGTGTCCCCCACACCAGCACAAATATGTATACCATCTCCAGGATTACAGTACATTGGGGAAAAGGACATATATCCTGCCAGTACCATTTCCAATTAAATGAAATTTGGCAGACTGATTATTTACTGATGTGATGTTTTGGCAATTTGGTCTTTGTGGAATTACAAATGCCAGCATGAGTTATCTGCACAGTGAAGTAAATCCATTTGAACAGTATTCTCTGTGTATTGCATCAACACAGAAGCCTGTGTGTGTTATTCTCAAACATTTGGTGTATGCTATCCAGTACACTTATCATTGTCCACTGCAGAAGAGCTGCTTACATCAGCCACCATGCACTCACCTGTATACACCCCTCAGACCTATCAGCCATGTGGCACATGCAGTAACTGTTATACAGACCTGTCACTTGTGCTCAGCTGTACCACGGATATGACACAGTCAATATGTTACCACAGTGCCACACCCTTTTTAGGAAAGGACAGCAGAACAACATCCTCCTAACACACAGACACCTAGAACACAACCAGAATACATTATGGTGACTACATTCAGTCAGTGTTAATAACAGTAATAATGCATCATGGCTGGATAGCTACACACCCTGACATGTAAGCATAAAACATTCCAGATGTCAACACTTTAAATAGCATTACATTGCTAAACTGTTGTACGTACACCCTGTGCATCAGAACTATATTAGCATGTCCCTGCATCGATAGTATGGATGACAGGGATGTGGCACAGGTATCATCATATGCACAGGGTATGGTGTGGGTATGCCAGAGGCCTAGGCTGAGCCATTTGGTTGACATCATGTGTGTGGGTTAGGCAGTCATTCATTAAATGGCCTATGCAGACATGTTGTGTGTAGGTATGGAGGTGCCCTAGCTGTGATGGTGATGTGTGTGTGTATGGATTCACACAGTTCTACCATGTGGCTGCCCTATACATGTGTATGTTGGACAGCTGTGTACCATACATGGCAGGGTGTACAGTTCACTATGTCTGACCACGGACACGGGAACTGCACCTGCCAGGGTTTGCACAGGCACCATCAGGCAGAAGCCAAGTTATGGTACTCTCCCCTGATGATGCCATATGTCTGCTGGATCTGCATCCCTGTTGGGACTGGCCAGGACCATGTGCACATGGTCTGCTGCACTGTGGTGTGGACAGCAACCCCCTGTAGTGTTCTTGCTGGTACTGCCCCTACGGGAGCAGGAGTGAGATGTCACATGTCCACATAGACCTCTACCTGCTGGTGTTGCTAACCTACGTCCACGTGGCTGATGCCCTACTCCCACCACATGCTCTATCACTGACACTACACTGTTGAGGATTCCCACCATCTCACCCAACTGTCTATCCATGACCCCTGCAAAATAACGGTGGGCATCTGCATGATCACGGATGTAGTCACATACAGCAGGAAGAGTAGCCCACTGCAGCCTCAGACCATCTCTAGTGTAATGTTCCATACATGCATGTGCCTCCATGATGGGCCAAAACATGCGTCTGGTGTTACCTGCTGTGGCACTTCTGCCAGGGGCATGATGGCCTGCAGCCCTCCTACAAGCACCCCTGTCCATCTGCCTATGTAGGACCCCACCAGTCATCTAGCTATGGCTGCTGTGTACAGATACACTTGCCATAGTCACCACATGTTCCTGTCCCAATAAACCACCCGCAAACTGTCCCTCATCTATGGCCACTGGTGATGAGGTATGTGTGGGCATTGTGACTCTGTGTGGGGGTGGGGTGGATAAAAGTGGGATTCCAAACAATGACACAGATGCAGCCCCTGACAACCCTGCCTGTGCCTCACTATGCCTATCATTCTTGTCAGAGTCTGTACGGACACTAACAACAGTTTGCCTGCAGGAGGAAACCTGACCCACCTCACGACCTGTGAGGGGCATACAAGACATCTAAATTAGGACCTGTATGTTATGGTTTACTTTGACACACACACACACACACACACACACACACACACACACACACACACACACACACACACACACACTTACAGGTGATGTGGCACAAAGATATTACACAGACCTTTCATTACCCGACAGTTGACATGCATGACATATGGCACTCAACAGCATGAACTGCAGACATTCGTAATCCTCATTACCAACAATATACATTTTTGTGATGCATGAGTTGTGTTAGTAGGAGATGCCCCTTCCCCTTGAACACACTGCACCCATGTACACATTATTGCTGTGCACCTGTACAGCACACTGGCATGTACTGTGCACCATACCTCACAAGACCATTGATGAATGTGTAGATGTCTGGCAGTTATGTTTGCTCTGTTGCTCACAGGCCCTATGTGTTTGTCTGACACATAACTGGGATGATATGAGGTCTAATGTCAATAATTAATGCCTGACCTTTGATTTGCAGATCTCATCATCAGCAGTGCATGTATGTGCAATAAAATATGGTTACACCAACAACCTTCAAAGCTTCATGTGGATATCAGGAGTGTACACACCCCTGTTGACATGCCAACTTCTTCTATGATATGCAATGGGTCCACAATACTTCGTCTGATAACATTACACACACCTGATATGTGACATATGACCTGTGCAATCCAATGCAGTATCAAACAAATGTGTTAGTCGTGGAGATGCTGAATGAGATACATACAATATTTTGGTTGCATAAGTGTGCACACCCTTAAAACAATGGTTTAAGCACCTGTTATGTGACTTACACCAGTCACTATTCCTGGAAGAGGTATACTAGCATGGCCCATCTTAACTTGGCATTATTTGGTCTGTCTGCCCTACAAAGGTCTCCCAACTCTGCCAGATTGCAATGTCAGCTCATGTGCACAGCCCTTGGAGGTCACACAGTGGCTTCACTATTGCTGTAGAGTCTGGGTTATGTCTGGCACAATTCATAACATTGACTGTGTTCGGATACAGCCATTCTTAGCTAGCTTTGTATGTATGCTTCAGTTCACTGTTGTGTTTGAAGCTGATACCCCTTCCCATCCTCAGCCTTACTGCAGATGCCTGACAACTATGGGCTACATATGAGTGTTATTTTGCAGAATTCCAAATTCCACCCACCATATCTCCCAGCTAATGAATAGCAACCCTAAAGGTGTACACTGGCACCATTAAGCTAAAAGTTTGGGATGGTGGCCCTGAGGTGAAGTGAGGCGTTACTTGTGTACCACACATATCTTTATGCATAATGTCTCTAGGTTTGAGCCTTGGTCTCATGACAACATTACACATTGCAACACATGCCTTTGGGAGACTTGATGTTATGCTTATGCTACCTGTACACATCTCTGGATGCTTTTTCATGTGGGACAAATCTTCCATCTGAATACCCTAACCTATAGGCCACATTTATGCAGAATCCTGCCGATTCTCAACACAGGTACTACACAGGCAGTACTTGCTAGACATTCCTGCAACTCCATCAGTGTTGCTGCATGTCTCTGGCCAGCCTCCATGACCTATTTGCAACACGTTTTGTCATCTGTTTTGGATGGGCATCTGTTTATTTTCTGCATCACTGTTGTCCCTTATTTAATACACCTCTATATCACTGTCAGCAGTGTTTGCCATGGTATATGCAAAGGTGAGGAAAGGTTACCTTTCCCACTCCTGACTCCTACCTTTTACATATAGGATCCATTCCATGCTTTGTAAGATGTGTGCAAGTCATGGCTGCCTCTGTTGTAGGTGACTGGGCAAATGTCAAGGACATACATCTTTGTCAGCAGACCATTACTTGATGTGACATTGTGGCCCTGTACTCAATGTTAGGTGTGTACTCAAGAAGAGTGAATGCTGTCAGTACATGATAAGCTGCCTCCACAATATGCCATTTGGAGTGTGTGCACACATATGCTTCCAGTGTTTTGAAAGGTTTGTATACCCCATATTTGTTGTCCTAACATCGGATTCTATATTACACATTCATTGATCATGTTAGGATCACATTACAGGTTGTAAAAGGTGTGGAATGTGTTATTGTGTTCTGATGTTGTATATTTTAGGAACAGTTGCCATTGTAATAGTAGTGTATACACTGTTGTATCCACTGTATAAGGGTAATGTTTTATACATGTCCCTACTGTAGGCCATTTGTCCCACCATTTTGTTTATCTCTGTCCAGACATCTTGCACTGACAGGTTGTGAGGTATACTGCAGGAATCTTACATACCCTGCAGATTTGCCACCATGGTGACCACTGTGATGCAGTGCAGTTAACACCAACAACAATGAACATGTACAGCATGCATAATATGTAGGTGTGTTACATGTGTGCATGGAAAACAGCATGGCCTTAACATGGCTGGTGTATTGGCAAACCTGAACAAAACAACACCATACTCACCAGCTACAGGCTGCTGTCTCAGTTGTATACCAGAGGGACCTAAATAGTTGTGGGAGAGAAGTAATGTCAGTAGGCAGACCTATGGCATTGGTACAGGGTGGAAGCAGCATTTCAGCACATCAACAGTACAAACCACAATACTAATGATTATGCACATCTGTGCATTACTACACTCCAGCAACATACTATCTTATCTGAAATATGCATGTAGATGCTTTACAGATAAAGATGGATAAGCAACAGTGTTCTAGTGATGTGCACTGGGGACTTACCTGCATGATCCTCATCCATTGTGTGGGTGGTACCCACCTCCACAATGCTGTCTTCTACTTCATGGCTTGTCTGGTGGGCAAGTGTCCCAAGGCTGGTGAGGAGCTCCTCGGCATGCATCAGTGGGGGCTGGATGGCTGTGGCTATCCATTCCCTCACAACGGCAGCAGCCCACTGACAAGCATGGTGGATGAGGTCACTGCAACGATCCCACACCTGCTCATAATTTTGGCTGTGCAGGCCATCATTTACCCTGTGGATGAGGTTGTTCCACAGGGCAGTCCTCTCCTGCAGATCCTGGGCTCTGCGTCTGAATAAGTTCTGCAATAGGTCTGCACCTATGTGTCCCTTTACAGCCACTAAAGCAACCTATTATGCGCTTTGTGTATTGCTGCTGTCCACAAAGGGGGATTACTCTATCATTGGTGGAGGCTGGGTGTACAGGTCAGATACTGCTGATTCCATTTGGCAACAGTGGATATAAAGTGTAAACTCTCTTGTTACAATGCCTAGTATTTGTGCGATTGAAACATGACCTTACAAATGCTTATTTCAACACAGTCCTCACCTGTAATATGACCTATAGCCTGCTCATTCCAATTGAAAACATAATCTGTTCTGAGAAAACATGTGGGAAATAATGCCCATTACAGTAAGCCAGCTGAATGTGTGTGCACACCCTTAAAATAATATGTTGTGTAAACACCTGCTGAGATGAATACAGGTTTCATTTGTCTTAGTTTGTACTCTTAACATCATGACACATCTCCACTTGCAATGATTGCTCACCTTCCTTTAAACAGATTTTTTCATTTTCTATAGAATTGTATAGGTTATGGGTCACGTTTGAGGTGAGAAACATTTTGAACTGATGTTCTGTGGTCTCTTTGGCATATAGCACACAAATCTGGCATTCCAACAGGGGTGTGTACACTTGGATATCCAGTGTATATGGGTGTTGATATAGCTGTAAGTGGTAGGCATGAACAGTGGCTCATAACACAGTTGTATACTTCTCTGATTACTACCTGATAATCATGCATACTGTAGTACCCATATCAGTGTCATGGCAATGCAGCAATCAGGACATGTGTGAACCTGTACAGTTAAGAGGTCAGTGTATATAAAATGCTGTTATATGCCCTTGTAAGACATTTTATGGGAGAGCGGTATTAAATGTTTTTAACTTAGGCTGTTAGAACATGTGAGGGATATTACTAATAAGACACATTAAGGTATATGGCTGCACATTTTCATACATTTCAACATGGGGACAATGGTGGGTTAGAGCTTACTGTCTTGCACACAGTTCTGTTTGTCAGTGTGATAGTACATTATGAAGTAAAGCATTATGTAAAGGATCCATTTACACTGTAACACGTGATACGATTCCCGCTAGGGGGTTAACTACAGAGTGTAATTGGAGGCTGTTGAACTAAATCTGTAATTAAGTGTTGATTGCTTCTTGTCTTCAAGGCAAGTATGTTTTTTACTGTTGTACTTCTTGAAGGCTTTGGCCAACACAGCAGAGTATCCTTTGTTTTGCAGATTAGTTTGGATTACCACCTGTTCCTCTTTGTGAGGGACATACCCTCTTTGTGCAGTTGTGTCCTGCTGATGACCACTGACATATGACAAATGTCATGAGAGGGTAGGACCAAGAATGTATCATATGTTTTCTTTGATAGCTGCATAAATCGGTTATTTTGTATTTCAAACACCTAACTGATGAGTGATCTCAACCTTTAGTTGAAGCTGATAAGGGAGGTTTTCCAGTATTGGGATTTCATCTTATTCTGCATCAGATTCATATATATGTATGTATATATATATATATATATATATATATATATATATATATATATATATATATATATATATATATATATATATATAGGTTACCGTCAGTACATTGAATGGCCACAACATCGACACCTCAGAACATCGACACCAGGAGAGCCAACTGTCACCATACGGTAAGGAACCGTTTGGTTTTCACCATGAACTTTGCCCCGTACCCCCGCGGTAGTGCGTTCTCGGAGTTGGAATATTAAGTAAGAGGGGTGTGGCGGGTGAAGCCTCCCATGTAGTGGGGATGAAGCCCCCAACATGTGTGTTTGGTTTATTGGTAGATTCAGAGTTATGGATGGCCAAACGGTTCCTTACTATATGGTGATCGTTAGCTCTCCTGGTGTAGATGTTCTGAGGTGTTGATGCACTGGATTTCGATGTTGTGGCCGTTCGATGTACTGACGGTAACCCATGCGTGTGTGTGTGTGTGTGTGTGTGTGTGTGTGTGTGTGTGTGTGTGTGTGTGTGTGTGTGTGTGTGTGTGTGTGTGTGTATATATATATATATATATATATATATATATATATATATATATATACATACATACATACATACATGTGTGTGTGTGTGTGTGTGTGTGTATGTATATATATATATATATATATATATATATATATATATATATATATATACACACACACACACGCACACATTTTCCCTACTGTTGAATGACTGTGTTGCATGATATGTTTGAATAAACATCAGGCATATCTACAGTTCAAAAGGCTTAGTGGTAATTTGCTGTGGCTGTGGTGTGCAGGGTCCTGGGTTAAATACTTGCTAGGACTGATTATTTTGTTACTGGGCAGAACAAGGGTTGTTGGATACATACTGATTAAGGCACTTTTAAGGAGTTATAAGTGGGTTTGTGTGCATTTGCGAGGCAGTAATCAATGCTAACTTCTGGTTAAATATTCTTACAGACAGATCTAAAAGTGCTTAATCTGTGTAGGCATCACTTAGCACAACGCAAACAGGCTTACTCCTGCTTACTACTGCTTACTCCCACTTAACACTGTGCTAATTTCTTTAAAAGAAAAGAAAAAAAAGGGGTGATAGGAAAGTGGTGAAAAAGGGGGCACAAAGAGGGTAAAACAATATGACAGACAGCTAGGGATGTGCAGGATGGGTGTAGGGAAGGTCCATAGCTGTCCAGTTCTTCTACAGCAACAGCTGTGCATATATACTGAATTTGGAGTTAAATATGGACACTCAACATTACATAGCTACAATTTAGTATGTTCACCCTGTGCATCAGACCCATATTTGCATGTCCCTGCATCAATAGTTTGGATGTCAGGGACCTGGCACAGGTTTCATCATATGCACTGGGTGTTGTGCGGGTTTGCCAGGAACCTATGCTGTGCCATTCTGTTGGCATTATGGGTGTGTGTTTGGGGTGTGGGAATGATATGGCCTATGCATGTTTGGTGCATGTGTGTGGAGGTGACCTCTTTCCTGATTGTGATATGTGTGTGTGTGTGTCTGCCTGCACACAGTCACACCATGTGACTGCCATACACTGATGTTTTATGGACAGCTGTGGGCCATACATGGCAGGGTGTACAGTTCACCATCTCCAGCCAGGGACACTGGAACTGGACCTGGCACGGGTCTGACTGGCACCCCTAGGCCCAAGGCCTGAGGCAGTACTACTCCCCGATGGTGACTGATGTCTGCTGGAACAGGCCAGGACCATGTGCCCATGCATGCTACATCATGGCGTGGACAGCACATGACCCTCAGTACTGCCGGTGTCACTGCCACTATGGGAGTATGATGGTGCATGGCCACATGGACCCCCAGCTGATTGTGGTGCTGAGATACATTCACATGGCTGGCACCAATCCCCTGCCAAACATTCAAGTACAGATATTCCATGCCTGATGAGTGCCCCAATCTCACCCAACCATCTATTCATGATCTCATTGCTCACATGCCTAGCTGCAACAAGGTCCTGGAGACAGCCATGAGCACCAGGGAGATGTTCTGCCACAACCCTGTGCAGTTGTCTGGTGTTACATTCATTATGTGCCTGCATCCATTACAGTCCGAAACATGCACCTAGTAACTGCCGCATTGGCACTTGTTACATGTGCTGGACAGGATCAATCCTCCTTCGACCACCCCTGCCCATCTGCCTGTGTGTGACCTCACCAGCAGTCTATCTATGGCTAGTGGCTGGCTGCTCACTTGCCAAAGTCTCCACAATTGCATGTCCTGTGCTTGCACCCAGCTGTCATTCACTTGTGGCCACTGGTGAATGGGAATGTGTGGGCATTGTGACTGTGTGCGGGGATAGGGTTGACAAAGGTGGAATGCCAACCGGAGACACAGCTGCAGCTCACGACAACCCTACCTGTCCCCCACTATGGTTGTCATCATGGTCAGAGTCGGCAAAAAAGCTGACACTTGTATAGTGGGAGGGACTGGGACCACCATACCCACCTGTAAGGAAAAGACAAGATACGTACATTGCTAACATCATTATATGGTTTGTTATCATATACACAAACTCACTCACACACACACTCACTCACACACAGCTGCCATTGTCAAAACACACCCTATACCCAAGACATGTGGAGTCCATGGAAGATTGGTGTTACATGTAGTACACACCCAGTACTTGCCATAGATGTCTGATACTCCTTCACTGTTGCTGTATGTCTCCTGGCAGCCTCCATGGACATTGCTGGGATGATTTTCTCAACATATGTATAGGGATATCCACTTCTTCAAAATGTCACTGTTACACCATCTCTTGTACACCTTTTGATGACTATCCACACTATGTTCCATGGCATATGCAATGCTGTGTGTATGTGTCCATAGCATTCAATCACTTTGCAGCATTTTAGGCTGTATGTGAACCATGGCTAATGCTGTAGCAGGCAATTGTGGGTCTGTGTTGGGATAATCTTGGTATGTGAGCTGACTGTTATTTGCAGGTACTTCATGAGTTCATGATTGATGGCAGGTGTGTACACAATATGATCAACTGATGTGGTTATATCACACTGATATACCCCAGTATGAGCGTCTTCCTGTCCACACATATGCGTCTAGCTTCTTGGACTGTTACCACTCCACATACATGTTCCCCTAACAGAGTTGTATGTTTCACATTTGCATTGTACAGATTATAGGTCACAAATTAGGTTGCATGGCTTTGGTCTTGTGTATTGTGCTCACATTTTCATATCTCACAAATACCTGGTATTGTGATATGTGTGTACACCTTTTATATGCATTGTATCAAAGTACTGTATACAACATGTCCCTACTATTGGCACTCTGTCCCCACATTTTGGCAATCATTATGCAGATATCCTGCAATAACTTGTTTGTGAGTTATGCTACTGATATGTGACATCTTATGCAAATAAGCCTCTGTGATGTCATGCAGTCAACCCCACCACAGGTGATCTTGCAGATACATGCAATTTGCTGACTATAACAGTTCAGTGCATGGCCACATGCATGACCTTAAAATGCCTGGGGTACTGGTAAGCCACAACAGGAGGATCTCATACTTACCGGTCTCAGGCTGCTGTGCCTCATATTGACAGGAGGTACCTAGGTATTGTAAAGTAGAGGTTTTGTCAGCAGCTTCACAATAGCCATTGGTGCAGGAGCAATGCTACATGTCTGCACAGGTACAGTATACACTATGATATTACACTATTTGCTATGCTTCACCTGAAATGGACACGTGTGCATTACTAAACCCCACCCAGTACTCTATTTTGCAATGACATATGCATCTAAAGACTGTTAGTACACAGCTGGAATGTAATCTCAGTACACTGATATGGACTTTTGCCTTACCTGGATGCTCCTCACTGGTTTCCTGGGTGGCACCAACCTCCATGACAGCTACATCTTGTACTAGTTGTTGTCTGTGGGCCACCACAAGATTGGCAAGGATCTCCATTGCTGTAAGTGGGGCATCTCCGGCTGGCCCACCACCAGTAGCGGAATGGTCCCTCACCACCGTAGCAGCCCATCGCCATGCATGCCAAATCAGATCAGTTGCTCTGTGCTTGATCTGTTCATATGTGCGGCTATGGTTCCTCATGATGTTTACTGTCTGTGTGATGTCTTCCCAGAGGGCTGTCCTCTCCCGGTGATGTTGCCAACCCCGACTGAAGAGTATGTTGTAATGTTCCAGGATGGCCTCAGTTATGGCTGCTGTCCCCTGCACATCATAGGCTGGAAGCCTCTGCATAACACCCAGAAGACTTAAATAGGGAAAACACATCACAGGACATCAGATATTGTCCATAGTTTTTTACAGAGACAGCTCACTAGTAATGAGTATCAGTAGCCCCAACATTACATCAAATCATACTCCTGTACCTAACAGCATTGTATGGACATGCATAGCATTATGTTTAAGTAAGCAGTTTGCACCAGACTCATGGTGAGGGTAGGGGTGCATGTGGTGTGCATATCCACATATACTGATGTTGAGCCAAGGGGGTGATGTTTGTCCTAAACATGTCTGAAGCAGGTCAGCTTTAGTTATGGTGTGTGTGTGTATATTTGTGGCTGACCTTCATTACAGGGTGAGTTAGATAGTTGTCTGTGAGACTGCAGACATATGTGGGGATGGCCTTCCAATTGTCCTCAGTGGATGTGTCCAATTTCTGCTCATACACAGCATTATATTAATGTACCTGTGACCTACTATGCTCAATCAGACACAGGTTGACATGCTGCCCAGATGGTGACTGCTCCTAGACACGTGGTGGTGGAATGAAGAAGTACAGCGGAGTATGCAGAGTAAGGTGTTGGCAAAGGAGAAGTGGGATTGACAGACAGATGCGGAGAGTAGACATGAGTATAAAGAGATGTGGTGCATGGCAAAGAGAGTGTTGGGCATGGCTATGGATGGGGAGTCTGACAGATGTGGAGTCTGAGGACTGTATGCAATGTTGGACAGCACGGATGGTGTATAGGGCCTGTACCTATTGGCTATACAGAGGCACATAATTAGGAAGGATATGCTGCACAAAATGGTGATAAAGGAATATGGGTGGAATATACAAGCTAGGAGTGTGTTTAGAACATATGGAAACATCACTTTGATGGCCTGTTCCATGAGGAAAATGCGGGAGGGAGAGAAGGTTGGCTGAGGTGGGTATGATTAATCAGGAGGTGCAACAGATTATCAAGGAGAATGTAAGGTTAACTATGAGGGGGTTTAACAGTGAAAAGGCTGTTGTTCCAGGTGACATATCTATGGATGTCTGGAGGGGTTTATGAAACATGGCAGTGGCATTTTTAACTGGATTGTTTACTGTAGTCTTGGAAAGTGAGAGGATGTATGAGATGTTGGTGAATATGTATGGGTATAGCTTATCTGAACAAGGGTGATCTGCAGAGGTGTAGTAACAAGTGAGGGATAGCATTGATTGGTCAAAGGATAAGGTAATGGTAAAGAGTGGTGGCAGCTAGGTTGAGAACATGGTGATGATTGATGATCTGCAGTATGGTTTTATGCCAGGTAGGAGCAGTACAGATGCAAACTCCTTATACTGTATGCACTTTTACACTGGTGTCTATTTCTCAGTGCTGTTACATACCTGGAGTGTCTGGTATATTTGCAATTACATGTGTATTCCTCCATAGCAATATTGCTTTTTTGTTGTGTCAGTCTGCCTGTAGTTTGGATATTGCTTGGTGATATGGCTAGCAGCTTAGTGCATCTTCCCAAATTTGATGTTATGTCCAGATATTTGGCAGATTTAAGTGTTGCCTGGCCCCCATAAGCATTGTGTATTTCTGATACATCAGTGGGATGTGAAGATTTACATGACTAACTACTGGGAGGTCACTGGGCATTGGACTTGTGCTAGTCCACTCAGTAGATGTTGGAACAGACAGGAGGGTGTTACTGCATCATATGCGTCACCTCAACTACACCAGTATTTCAGATATGTCCACATTTTCATGCCCCCCCCCCTTTGTCAGGCTTGGCTATGCTTTCTTGCACTAAGCTGTTATGAGCATAGCTATTAACCAGCCAGATTTTTCCAGACTGTCCAAGTTTATTGCCTATATTTCTGGTCTGTTGCACAGTATCATTTTATTCCTTCCTGTGGTTAATCACTGTGATCCATGTGGGGATTTCTGTCAATATATGATGACATACATTACAGTTTCAAAATTGATATCCTTGTGAACTTGTATGCTGACACACACCCTGTTCCTGTAGCAACATTCTACATTTATACCTGCAGGACGTACATTGTGTCCCTACTGTTGGTCCATTGCCTCCCCCATTTTGCAGCCTTTGTCCAGATTTGTTGCACTTAGAGGTGGGGAGGTATGGTGCTGGGTATGATTCCAGTACATGTTATGTGCAGATATATATATATATATATATATATATATATATATATGTGTGTGTGTGTGTGTGTGTGTATATGTATGTATATGTATGTGTATCTGTATATATATATATATATATATATATATATATATATATATATATATATATATATGCACATATATCAGTGTATATATAGATATCTCGATATATGTATATTTATGTATATAAATGTATATGTACCTAAATATATATTTATATATATATGTTAATATATATTTATCTGTGTATAGATATATTTATATATATATATATATATATATATATATATATATATATATATATGTATATATATTTGTTTACATATATGACTACTGCTATATCCGGATATTTCTTTTTTGATATCCGCACATAAATATTATTTTATGATATATATGTACATATTGTATATGTCTAATTTCATATGTGCAGCTACATATATCTGATGTATACACTTTTCATTTGTATCTATCACCATACACATCCATATTTGTATATTTGTATATTGTAAACATGACTGGTTCCACATTATTCTATACCTGTATTGAATGATGTATTTAAAAAAAAAACATTCATTAGTACAGCTCAGCTGGAGTAGTGGTACATTGCTCTGACTAGGGTGTACAGGATACTGGGTTTAAGACTGAGTAGGGCTGATTATTTTGTTGCTGGCCAAAACAGTGGCTGATGGTGATTAAAGCAGTTTTAAGCAGTTGTAAGCAGGTTTGCATGGAGCTAAACACTGCTCAAACACGGTTAAACCAATACTTGCGTAACCTGTGTAGGTGTAGCTTAGCACCGAGCAAACACAGGCAAACCAACTTACTGCTGCTTAAAACAGCTTACTCCCACTTACCCCCACATTAATTTCTTTAAAAGGTGAGAAAAAAGGGGTGATAGGAAAGTGGTGAAAAAGGGGGCACGCAGAGAGAAAGACAATAGGGAAAATCGCTAGGGATGTGCAGGACAGGTGTAGAGAAGGTCCATAGCTACTCATTTCTTCTACAGCAACAACTGTGCATATATACTGAATTTGGAGGTATATTTGGACACTCAAACCCCTAAATATGACCTATATGGAACTATTATTGTCATATTGTCTGGTTTATTCGGTACAAACCATACACATTTTTTATACTGCCAGGTGACATTCTACTCCTTTATATTTATTTGGTACGATTACTACAAGCAGGATTATTACTCACCAGCCTCACGACACAGCCTTTGCAACTTATTGGCATGGGCTTCCTGGTTCGTAGCCCACTCAGCTGGAGCTGTAATGAAAATAGAGAAACATTTAGGCATACCAATCCATTACATGCAAAGGTTGGACTTTGGTAAACAGTTATTGCTATGAATACTTACACACTGTTGGGACATCACCCCTCTGTCTTGCTTCTTGGACTCACAGTTCTAAGAGCTCTCTGTTCCTCCATTTCAAATCGGCATAGTGGTGCTGGGCCTTCTCAGCAGTCCGAGGGATATCAGTGGCACTGGTGAGATCATGGGCGAGACTTTCCCAGGCTTCCACTTTGTATTTGGAGCCCTGGTACTGGTTCTGCAGCAGTCTCACGTCATTGCTTTTTACAAGGAGTCCTACCATGACCTTGGACTCCTGTATGCCCCAGCGCTGCGCCCGAACAAGCATGCCCTCTCCAACATGTGCCATACTGCCTACAGTGGGGAGCTACAACCAGTTATGAGCTGTATTCCTGCCTGCGAGATTTAAATACATCTGATTTTCCACCCTTTGCCATGATTGAATGGTTTTGAATATGCTGAGCTAAGCTAAGCTATAAGCAAACCTGCTTAGTTAAGATTGGCAGTTCTTAAAGGGGCAGGTTCAGCATTCCTTACCAATGGGCAAATCCACTTAACTGGGCTACTCATTGCTTACCATTCCTATTTACACTATGCTTTCACACAATCACCATAGCTGTGCAATGCTTAGCATTGCTTATGTTTTATTTTATTTTACTACCGCCTGTATGGGATTGCTTCCTCATTCATTACATATAAATTTGTTTACCTTCCATGACATCTTCCAATGTGCTGTAATTACATTTATTCTTATGTGACTATACTGTATGTGGCACTTGTGTTTATATGGGAGTTTCACTACTTTATTACTCTGACATCTCACATCTGGGCTTAATACACTACTCTGGTTGAGAAATATAAGTTACTTCCTACATAAATATACAAATAAATTAAAATTGTAATGATTACACATACAAAATGGAAATGGGTTTTGAGGAGGCTTGAACCATAAATGACTACATGCAAGGAATATGCTCTAACCACTACACTATTGCACTAATGCTTATGTTGGATGTCTATTGCTATTTAACTTATGCCATTTCAGCTGGGCTAAGCATAGCTAAGCAACGGGCACACCCATGCAGCTACGCTTAAACTTTATTGCACATGTGAAAAAAAAAATATCTGTTGCGTTTTTTACGTCGTACACTTCAGAATATCCATGCTAATGCTAAATTTGTTATTCTACCAACTTTCTAGGTTTGTAGGGACAATTGTCCCTTATGGCTTTGTCCAGATTTCTTACACTGACGGGTTGAGAGGAGTGCGTTATATACTTCATACCTCTCCGATAATTCATGCTAATGCTAAACCTGTTATTCTATCAACTTTCTAGGTTTGTAGGGACAATTGTCCCTTATGGCTTTGTCCAGATTTCTTACTTTGATGAGTTGGTAGGTGTAACGGGCGATCTTGCTCTATTTACATTGCCGTACGGCAATTCTGGTGTGCAGGGGGTGTGTGTATTGTGAGAGCACTTCTCTCAGACACATGCTCCCTGCACTCGTACATATAACTGTGTCCATATTACAGCATGGTAACACGCCTTCATGAATATGCATGGCACACTGCCGTGCTGTGCGAGAACAGTCCCTTCCAGAAGTTTGATGAATCCTGGGGACTGTCTTTTTCTAGTGTAAGGTCAGATTAATTATATGCTAATATAACAATAAAGTTAACTATTTGAAGACTATGGGCCAGATTCAGGAAGGCTTACACGGAGTTTAAGAGTAGTGTAAGCCTCCGTGTAAGCCTCCTGATTCAGCAACAGCCCAAATCTCCGTGTAAGAGACAGCTAACACGTCTCTTACACGGAGTGGGCGTGGAAATGCTCAATACCTCATTTGCAGCTCCAAGATATGCAAATGAGGTATGTGGCGATCCACGGCCAAACCAGTCCGTGTAGCGGACGTGTTAACTACAGAAATGTACTCAGCTGACAACTGAGTACATTTCTGCAAAATTAAAACAGAACTATGTCAGCTCAAATAAAGGGTGCATTTGTTACATTAAGCATGCCAATGGCCAAATATGTGGCCATTGGCATGAAAAATGTTGCAAAAAAGTTATATAACTTTTTTTTTTTCACGGATTTATGTGTTTAACTGTAGCGCACACCAGCATAAGCGGGTGCGCTACCTAAAACTGAAAACCGAAGCTTATAAGCCCACAATTGTGGGATTTATATATTACATGAAATGTCAATGGAGGGACTTGCAGAGCAAAAACAATATGGCCTCCGTTTAGTGGTTGTCAAGGGGAAGCTCCGTGTAAGATATGTAACTAAGCATTACTAGGCAATCCTATGTAAATGAGGCTTACAATACTGAATCACACTGCCACATAAGTAATGAGCACTTTCTGAGTCGTGTAAGAGTTAGAGAAGGGGGAGGAACAGAGTAAGAGGTAGGTGACATCATGGGGGGGAAGGATAGAAAGAAATGTACCAGATTGGAGGGCAATGTAAGGTAGAGATGACAGACAGACATCAGGGAGGAGGTGTGTCCCAACAGAACACTAGGAATGTCAAGAAATTGAGGTCATACGCAATCCCTACTCTCTAAGTTTCTTGATATACGTGCATCTTGGCGTGTGGCGTGTGAGGCAGGTTCTACATGTGGGGCGTGTTGCAAACTGTTTACAGCGGTTTTGCTTGGGAGTCTGCGTGTGTAAGGCGGTGTCTTGGCGTTTTAGCATGAATCAGCCTAGCTAACACCGTGTAAGGATGTGTGTAGCGTGTAACACCGTGTAGGGATGTGTACAGCGTTTAAGTTACTGTGGCGTGTTTAAGCCGGTGTGCACACTGCTCCCCTCAGGAAACAGAGAGGAAATAGGAAACAACCAAAATACAGGAAACTGCCAGAAGATACTACTAAAGTTAATTGGTGGAAACAATTAGAAGCAGGCAATTACACAGGCAGACTAGAAGCCCAACCCAGCACTTAAAACACAACAAAGAGCAGTGCAGGCTGTTTCTCACAAGAGATACTGCCAGAAACTAAGCTATCAGAGTTGAAACCTGAAAAAGCTGAACTCAGAGCAGAAATGCTAGGGGCTGCCATAGCTGTTATAATCAGACATAGGCGAATTGCTGAGGGTGGTGATAATGCAGATGCTGACAGACAACCCAGAGTGAGGAGAAGGAGAAGAGTATACAGGCCTAGGGTCACCTACCATGGGTTACATGAGCTGGAGATAGTAGGGCGCTATAGAGTGGACAGAGAGCTCCTGCAGCAGATTGTTGAGCTGTGCAGGCCACGCCTCACACACAGAACCAACAGAGGGGAACCCATCCCAGTGGAAACCAAGGTATGTGTTGGCCTAAGAATACTAGCAACAGGTACCTTTCAGAGACCAACTGGCGATATGATGGGGATATCACAGGCATCAGCCTCCAGGGTACTGCACCAGTTCCTGGATGCCATGTCACCACATGTCAGTGATCATATATATGTCCCTAGTGACCGTGAGGTTGTGTCCAGCAATATCGTCTCTTCCAGCAAATAGCGGGATACCCTGAGGTGCTGGGTGCAATAGACTGCCTTGCACATGCATCAAGGCACCAGCCGGTGGCGGGTAGAGTCTACATTAACCGCAAGGGATACCCCTCCATCAACTGCCAGGTCGTGTGTGATGCCCAGGGCATAATAATGAATGTGTGTGCTGGCTGCCCTGGTAGCTACCACGATTCCCACATCTGGCATCTGGCCTTGGCTGTACCAATCATTTGCCAATGGGGACTTCCCACACGGACACCTAGTGGGGATGCTGGTTATGCACTTGAGCCGTGGCTGATGACACCCATCAGAAATGCACACACACCCGAACAGGAGCGCCATAATGAGGCACACGCACAAACACGTAATATCATAGGCGTGTGTTTGGGCTGCTCAAGTCACGGTTCGGTGTCTGGACACGTCTGGTGGAGCTTTGCAGTACACAACAACTACATGTAGCCAAATGATCATGATATGTGCTATGCTACATAATATGATCCTGCGGAACAACTGCAGCAGGACCAGCACAGGGCTGGGCCAAACATCCCCACCATTGCCAAGGCCACCACAGGCAGGGGTGACTTGGAGGAGGAACAACCTGACCTTGTCCCAGTAGGCAGAAGGAGCCCTGCGCAGTCTGCCGTGCCCTTGCCAAAGAGGCAGCGCATAGCACATATGCTTGGTCAGTAGGAACACTGGGACCGATACCCACTCTGACTCACTCATACAGTAACAGGGATGCCTAACATGACACAACCTGCTTCCAAATGTACAGGGAGTGTAGTATGTGCATCCGACAGAGGCAACCCTGCAGCACCACCGAGGCATGAATGCCATGTGTTAAGTAATGTAATACCATGTATCATATGCACACCTGAGGACCATGACTAACATCCACCCTCACCAATCATAAACCACAAAAACACAAACCCACCTCATAGCTATCACAAGGGATAGGAACCTAGATGTAATGCTACCCAATGCCAAAGGTATAAACAGCAAGATGTGTGCAGTGTAAATGCACACAGTATAGGAATGCACATATCAGTGCTGTAATAGAAAACAGGGTCAAAGCGCACATCAGCACCCTGACACTACCAGGGTCACACCTCATACAGTGATGTACATGTGCAAAAACATGGAACAAGATACAAAATGAGGGTGACTACCAATAAATGGCATGGATAACCACACACCCCTGTTGTTACCACAACAAGAAGCAACATGCATTAGCCATGGTCAAACACCAATGGCTAAAACTGACTACTACTATATAGCTTGCTGCAGACCACTGTCCTAATAGCAGCAACTGCCCCAGGCCTATGTTCACAGGTTCACAGGTTCATACTAGGCTATCTGCCCTAGGGCATTTATAAGCCTAGACCAGAGTTCCGTGGAGTCTGCCGCACCTTCACTCTGACGGATAATTTGCCCATTATATTGCTGTGCCTCTGACAAGCAGTGATACTGAGGTTATCCCTGGGGCATACCTGCAATCTCCCATCCATTGATTAAGATCTCACTTGAACAAAGCCAGTGAGGTACTCAGCCTCACATGTACCAGGATGTTGTTCCACAGCATAGGGACTCTCTGGTTGAAGAATCTGTCCCTCCAGCACATCCTATTAATATCTGTGTTGAGGTTTAAATCTCCTGCCACTGTAGTTCTGATGGATGTAGAGGTCTTGAGGTGAAGCGTGTACATTAACTCAGGTTTGGACATGGCCTTGGATGTCAGGCACAGGTCACCTCTGAGCAGGCGGTAAGTCACGGAATCAAGCTGGAATTCCTCCAGTCGGGCAGCATAAGAAATATGTTTGAGACCCTTTCTCCTCCTGTCGAGGAATTTGTGGGCCCATCCAATTGCCATAGGTGTCGGGTCATATACATGCTGAATGGGGCATTGCACTCAATCAATGGTCCGATGAGTGAAGAGTACAGGGGAACAATGACCTCCCTGGATCTAGATGTGAATCCCTGCATGATGAGGTGGGCAATGTAGAAGTTCTACCTAACTACCCTGGCAGCGTGAGTGTCAAACAAAGGTTACTCTCAACCTGGGTGCCCAGGTCCCTGATAACCTCCTGTGTGCTTAGAGGATTGCCACCTACATGGGAACTAGTGGTAACCTTGTTCTTCCCAAAGGGTATGGCTATGCATTGTTTAGTGTGTAATGTAAGGCCATGGCTCTGGCACCAGTTATCCGTGTCTATGACACCCTTCTGAAGGATGTCTGTGTCAGATGGGTGTCCAACTATGGTTCCCAGTCTGCAGTCATCTTCAAACTTTGTCAGCCATAATCCTGCTGTGTTTGCTTGTACTTCTGAAAAGTAGATGCTGAGCAATAGTGGGCCCAGGACTGAGCCCTGTGGGACACCACTTGTGACAGTTGTGGAGTGTGACATGGCACCAGCAAGTCTGAACCTGTCTGTTCTGTCACGTAGCCGGTTTGCAACCCATCTTGTGATGTATGGGTTCACATTTAAGCTGGTGATGTTTTCAATGATACCCAAGTGGGGTATTGTGTTGAAAGCCTTTGCCAGGTCAAGGTAGGCTGTGTGGAGTGCCTTGCCCTTGTCAATGGCCTTGGTGTCTGTTATGAAACAGTCAACCAAGTTTAAAAGGCATGATCTGCCCTCAACAAAGCCTAACTGGGTTGGATCTAATGTCTGCAAGTCCCTATGTCCTCATCTATGACTTCCATTATGATCTTCTCCATAGCTTAGCAGACCCTGCTTGTCAAGCTGATGGGATGGTAGTTTCCGTGGTCGGTGGAGGCACCCCCATGTGAAGTGGGTCCACCATTGACATATGCCACTCCTTGGGAACATATCCTGAGTTGAGGCTAAGATCATACAGCTGCCCTGACTGCGGGTTTAATTCTTGAGTGAGTTCATGGAGCACAAAACCAGGGACACCATCTGGTCCCATGGATGCTGCGTCCTTTCCCTTGGATAGAGCAGTTCCCACCTGAGCATTTGAGATGTTTGGGGCTACAATCCTCTTTCATACATATCTCTCCAGTTGTGGTGGAGGGTGGGTGGAGAAATCTGCACTGAACCTGTCAGCCAGTATGTTGGCAATGTCTGTAGGTTCAGTGATATTTAACATTCTGAGCCTATTCTGAGCATATCTGGGAGTTTCCTCCCAGGTGTGTAACGTATGTATAAAAGGCCTCATTGTTGTCCCGTGAGCCCTTAGTGGGTTTACTCCCAATATTCGCCTTGGATGATTTCATGGGGCCACTCAGTGTTTCACCTATATTGAGCAGGGTGTCTACCCTTCCACGGATATCGCTCTATCTTGTAGTACCTCCTTCCTTGTGTTGTAGTGCTTGTTTATGGCTGAGGTCCACCACACTGGACGCTTGCCTCTGGTACAATGAGTCTGTGTTTTGTTTGGGATTGCCTCATCCATGCAGTCTTGAAGGTGCTGGTAGAAGGCAGTTGTAAGTGATACAGTGGCTTGGGTAATGGTGTCTGCTGGCTTGGGCGCTTTGAAAGAGACCACAACAGTCATTAGAAGTGTGTAGTCGGCTTCTGAGAGGTTCTGCACTGTGGTCTTTTCTATCTTGGGTGGGGGTGGGATGTGGACTTCCACTGAGAGTAGGTCATGATCTGATCTCACCAATGATGGGTATACCTCTGGTGTTGAACATTGTGAGCCCATGTTTGTGATGATGAGATCTACTATGTTGTCTCCTCTTGTGGGGATGGTGACTAGTTCTTCCATGGCATGTGAGTGTATGAACTCTAGGAACCTGTGGGCTAGAGTGTTGTGGCTGTAGTACTGATCCCAGTCTATATTTGGATAGTTGGGATCACCCAGTGTGATGGTGTTTGCAGGTACATGTATCCCGCCACTGTTTTCATGAAAGCTCTGTGAGGTACCTGAGTTTCAGAGGATGGCCTGTAACATGCTACAAACTTCAGAGCAGTCTTGCCTATGGTTAATTGCACCGGATGGTGTCCAATGCATCGTGTGTTGCCACCAACCATGAGGTGAGGGTGTCCTTGATGAATATTGCTATTGCCACCCCTCATAGTGGTAATATGTGTACTGCATAGATACGAAATATTGTGCCTCTGACTTAGTAGTGACACATTATGACCACCTTACATAATTGAATAATGTGACTATGCCTCTGTCCAGTCTGTGCCCCTGTCCACATGCAGCTGTCCAGATGTCTCTTGAAGAGAGTCAGTGAGGTACTCTGTCTAACATGAACTGGGATACTCTGCTAGAGTTTGAGATGCCTCTGAGTTATGACTCTGTCCCTTCAGCATGTCCTATACATGTATGTGCTGAGGTTCAAATCTTTAGCTCCCATGTTTCTGGTGGATGTGGATTGCTTGCAGTGGAGCATGTCTACCAAATCCTGATCGGACATGGTCTTGTATGTCAGGCATAGGTCACCTGTGCGTATGTGGTATGACACTGAAAAAGCTTGTTTTAGTTATTCTGGAAGTATATGACATGTGTTGTAGATCCCTGATCTTCATGGTAAGGTACTTGTGGGGTCTCTCCAGCTGCTGCAAGTGCTGGTTGAGGTACATACCAAATGGGGCGTTGTATTCAAGCATGGGCCTGATAAGGGAGAAGTATAGTGGTACAATGACCTCCTATGGTCTGGATGGAATACCCTCCATGATAAGGTGGCCAAGATAGAAAGTCTGTCAAACAACTTTGGCAACATGGGTGTCAAATGAGATGTCACTATCTACATGTGTCCCCAGCTGTCTGATTTGTTTCCTGTACTCATTGGGTTGCTGTCTATGTACAGATCTGTGGGTACTGTGTTCCTCCCAAAGGGGATGGCTACACATCAGTCGCAGTCAGTTTTAGGCCATGAGTCCAGCACCAGCTATCTGTCTGTGTGACGGCAGTCTGTAGGATGTGTGTGCTGGCTGATGTATTCACTATGGTGCCCAGGTTGCAGTCATCTGTAAACTTTGTCGGCCACAACCCTCCTATGTTTGCTTTCACATCTGAAAAGTAAATACCAAATAAGAGAGGTCCCAGGACACAACCTTGTGGGACACCACTTGTGACTGGCTATGAACCTGACAAGGCACCTGCAATGTTGACATTATGGGTTCTGTTTCTGAGCCATTTTGCAACCTATGCTGTGACATATGGTGTTATATTTCAGCTGTTGAGCTTGTCTATGATGCCTGAGTGGGGTATTGTGTCAAAGGCCTTAGCCAAGCGCAGGTAGGTTGTGTGGACTGTGTAGCCCTCATCAACGGCTCTACTGACAGTTTCAAAGTAGTCAACTTGGTGCAAAACGCAGGATCTGCACTGTACAAAGCTGAATTGGGTGTGATCAAGGGTCTGTAGGACACCAATGTCTCTGTGTGGAAGCTCCATAATGACCCTTCACAAAGCTTTGCAGACAAGGCTGTTTAAGCTTGTGTGGTGGTAGCTGCCAGGGTCTGTGGAGGCATCTCCTTTGTGGAGTGGGACCACTGTTGCCGTCGCCAGTGTTCAGGTACAGATCCTGTAGCAAGGCTAAGGTTAAATAGGATCTGCATATACAGGTTTATCTCCATCTGTAGTTCACATAGCATGCAACTGGGGATACCATCAGGTCCCATTGATGCTGTGTACTCGTCTTTGCTGACTGCGGCTCTCACATGGACATCCAGGATGACAGTGAGGTTACATACAGCTGTGATAACTATCATGTCTTGGGGGTGAGGGAGGGGTTACATTGCACTGAACTGGTCTGCCAGGGTGTCAGTAATATCTGTCAGGTCCCTGGGATATAAGTTGTTGTGTACCAAATCTGAGCATATATGAGGGTTCCCACCCAGGCGTCAGACATAACTGAAGAAAGCAGTGTGGTTACCTTCATCGTCTGTGGTGATTTATGTCCCCAAGTTGAACTTGGGTGTCTTTATGTGAGAATGTAGCTTTCTACTACTGCTGATCACAGCTGCCTTACATTCTGGAGATGTAGCTCTGTCTTGCATTAGTATCCTTCATCTGTTATACAGTTCGTTTATGGCTGGGGTCCACCAGACAGGCCACTTTCTCTTGGTGGTGAAGGTGTCATTCTCATTTGTGATTGCATGGTCCATGCTTACTCGGAGATGTCCGTAGAAAGTGTCTGTGCAGGAGTCACCATTGTGTGTTGTGGTTTCCACTGGCCCAGTGGGCTTAATGGATACCATCTCAGTCCGAAGAAGTGTGAAGTCAGCTTCTGAGCTGTTTGTCACTATACCCTGGTATCATACTAGCACTTACACAGGTCTAAACAATTCCCCAGAATCCATCAAACAAAATGGACATGCAGGCTTACAGATGCCCTAGGGGTAGCCTAGTATGAACCCATTATGATACAGATTGTACAGGACACTACAGATAACCCCAAGGCTGTTGCAAATGATGGTAGTAAGCATGTTGTTGATTCCTGGATATGCTCCGGTTCACACCGTTATTACAAACAACATACCAGACACACACAGGTATGGCCAACATACATCCTGACATGTGCAGTGCAAACCCCCATAATGCCAAATACCTTCCCCAGCAGACTGCCGCCTCCCTGACATTATGTCACCCTTACCACAGAGTACGTACCCAAAGAGCAGTGTACAACAACAGTGGGTGTTCTCAACAAAGGTGTCTCCTGAATGGATAGGAAAAACAACCACCACAGAATCATGAGAGGTTTGGTCTGCACAGCTATGGAAAGGACCAGCATGTACCACAGACATAATGATATTGTGGATCTATTGACACCCGACCCTACCCAGTGTGGGTTTACAAAGTGCAGACCCCACCCCTAAACATGTGTGACTCAGTTGAAACAGTACTTGAAGTCAGTGATGAGGGCAATGTGGTCCACACAGTGTAGCCGGACCTTGCAAAGCCTTCTGTACAATACCCTATGTGTTCCGTATAGATTTGCTCACCAGCTGATATATACACCCCAATGTCATGGGAGGGTTGCAAACCAGACCAACGACATAACTGACATGGTCAGACATGCAGCAACCATGTCAGACTACAAACCACATATAACAGGCATCCCACAAAGCTTGGTCCTGGGACCTTCACCATCTGGTATATATGCCCCATAGGTACAGGCCAACAAGTAAGGACTGTGCTGGAACATGTTTGTAGAGGACAACAAGCCGCCTGACATATCTGATACACCAGCTGACACAAGCATCCCATAAAAGGGCCACATAGAAACAGACAGCTGGTGCCATAGCCATGTCAGCATGTTAAATGGTGAAAACAGTATAGTCAGCCTCTGTGGATAATCCAGTAAGTGACCACCAATTCCCACATAGGTGTCGACCCATGACATACCTAACATGTAATGCCAGAATGGGGACACAAGGTGATAGATATCCTGCATTGGACAAAAATGTGGCTGTAGGGTTAACAGCAACAATCCATATACCAACCTAATCATGAGGGTTATGACATCTAGCTAAGGGAGGTCATTGTGGTTTTGCAGTTATCTTTCAGCAGCATTACAAATGACCACAACAGCGCCTGTGTGGTGTACCTCAACAGATACATTCAGCAACTGTAAAGTCCACAACAGTACCTCACCAGGAGTATCAAAGAGCTGGAACACATGTAATGTGTCGCCTGATTAAACAGAATGCAGTTCCACACACTGCCATGCTGGCCACCCAGACACAAGCTGTGCCTGATGTAGAAAGCCATGTCCAAGCTGTCAGCAATGCACATGCCGTACCTTGTACAATGTGAATGGCAGGGAGATATGCACATGAGGGACCTGAACCCCAGCACTGACATACATAGGACAAGCTGTACTGCATTATCCATAACACAGAAGCCACCACCACGCATGAGTAAACTACCAGTACAGGTTATCCATAGAGTCACTCATTTATTCTACTCAACAGGGATCCTAACGAGTGGATGGGAGATGGTAGGTATACCCTGGGTATCAATGTTGTGTCACAGGTAGACAGAGGCACAGTATACAAAACAAGACATATGTCATGCCAAACTGCACTTATGATGTGTTGATGGACAAACACACTATCCAATAACCATTAGAAATGGCCTTGGGCACATCGGTAGTGTTTGCCAATGTACACCCATGTTGTGGAATACACTACTGCAGTTGGTTGAGGCCGTTGTAAGTAGTTCACATCTGAACATAATGCAACATGGTCAGATAGGTTCATAGGTTCATACTAGGCTATCTGCCCCAAGGCAGTTCTAAGCCTAGTCCAGAGTCTGGTTGCGTCGCCACCCCTTATATGGAAACAGTACTGTGCCCATTAGTTTGGCGTGCCTGTCTCCAGCAGTGACACAGTGGCGATCCCCAGGGTAAACCTATGATTTCCCATCCACAGGTCAGGATACCTCTTGAACAGAGCCAGCAAGGTGCTGTGACTCACATGGACCGTGATTGTATTCCACAGCATAGGGAGTCTCCGGTGATAAATCCACCCCTCCAACATGTCCAATGTACATCCCTGCTACGGTGTAAGTCACTTGCACTAGTGGTTCAGGTGGATCTGAAGATTTTGAGGTGGAGCATGTCCATTAATCCCTGGTTGGACATGCTTGCATGTCATGCACATGTCACCTCTAAGCAGACAGTATGTGACTGAATAGAGCTGTAGTGTCTTCAATCTGGCAGCATATGACAGATGTTGGAGACCCTTTATCCTTTTGTTGGGGGACATTCAGGGTCTCCCCACTTGCTGCAGATGTCAGGTGAGATACATCCAGATAAGGCAGTGTACCAGATCACCGGTCCGATAAGTGAAGAGTACAGGGGAACAATGACCCACTAGATCTGGATGTGGATCCCTTCCTGATCATGTGGACAATGTAGAAGGTCCTACTAGCCACTTTAGCAATGTGAGTGTCATCAGAACAGTGACTGTCAACCTGGGTCCCCAGGTCCATGATAACCTTCCTGTGCTTAGAGGATTGCCACCTATATGGTAGCTTGGGGTTACCTTGCTTTCCCTGAAGGGTATGACTACACATGTTTTGCAAGTTGACTTCAGGCCATGGCTCTGGCACCAGCTATCAGTGTCCGTGAGCCCCTTCTGAAGGATATCCGTGTCTGATGCACTGTCCACTATGGCACCCAGTGTGCAGTCATCTGCAAACTTTGTCAGCCAAAGTCCTCCCATGTTGGACTGTACTTCTGAGAAGTAGATAACAAACAATAGGGGGCCAAGGACTGAGCCCTGTGTGAGACCACATGTGACTGGCCTGGTGTCTGACATAGTGCCAGCAACTCTAACCCTGTGGGTCCTGTCCGTAAGACAGTTTGAAACCTGATCTTGTGACATATGGGTGTACATTTCTGTTGGTAGGGTTTCCTACAATACCTGAGTGGGGTATTGTGTTGAAAGGGTTTTCAAGGGCAAGGTAGGCTCTATGGACTGCCTTTCCCTCATCAATGGCCTTAGTTACTGTTTTGATAATGTCAACCAAGTACAAAAGGCATGACTTGCCCTTGATCAACACAAACTGGGACAGGTACAATGTCTGCATGTCCTCCATATCTTTCTTCATGAGCTCCATTATGATCCTCTCCATAGCTTTGCAGACTACACTTGTTAAGCTTATGGGGCAGTAATTACCAGAGTCCATAGAGGCACTGCCTTTGTGCAGACATGCACAACTGGACCCTAAAGAGGCTGTTGTGCACAGTATGGAAATGTAAATCAGTGATAGGACTAAAGCCCAGGATAATGTCCACCACAGTGAAAGTACTGAACCACTACACTATACAGTACAACAGTGCTAGGTCAGTATGAATGGATGTTAACAATTGTATGCAAAGTATCCCATGCAAAGCTGCAGGCACAGTATAATCCCTGTTGTGTTCACAGGAAGCATCTGGACAGTAACTACACAACATGTCACAGAACACACAACCTTAAACAGGAGTTATTTTTGGAGTTCACACTCATCCACAACTGTGATGGGCTGCATAGTTCAACATATGGAAAGCTCACACTGGGCATGCTCACACACTTTGATAAATGAGACATCATTCACACAACATGCCATGGGAAGGCTGAAGTGGGCATGCTCACACACTTAGTTCAAATGTTCCTCTTAACAACTGTGAAAACACACCACAGGATGCACATTCCCCATTCCAAACAATGAAGATGTCAGCACCCTATAAGTAGATCAGTAGAAATGCTACCTCCCAGTAATCCGAATAGCGCGCTCTGCTAATACGTCTGTCTCTAGTGTCATAACATAGTTAGGTAGGGGTTTGAATCCAGCAAGTGGCATGTGTGTGTGTGAATGGGGGTAAGTGTCTGTATAAGTGTGTATGAGAAGCACATCCCTTTTGGCAACTGTGGAAACACACCACAGGGAGCTCATTCCACTTTCTAAACACTGATGATGTCAGCACCCTATAAGTAGATCAACTGAAATGAAATCTCCTAGAAATGTGAATAGCGCGCTCCGCTAATGCATCCGTCTCTAGTATCATAACATAGTTAGGTAGGGGTTTGAATCCTGCTACGGGAATGTATGTGTGTTAGTATGAGTGGGGTTTGTGTGTGTGCATAACGCTGTGGAGGGAAGGTGCCTTTTGCCAACTGGGAGAACACACTACAGGGTGCACATCCCTCTTCGTAAACACAGATGATGTCAGCACCCTCTAAGTACAGCATTGGAAAAGATTGCTCCTACTAATGCAAATAGCACACTCTGCTAATGTGTCTGCCTTTAGAGTCATAACACATCTAGGTAGGGGTTTGGACCTTGCAAATGGAAAGTATGCGTTTTACTGTGGGTGGGGTTGGTGTGTGTGCACAATGGCGGGGTGGGATGTCTCTTTTGCCAAATGGGGCTATGCACTGCAGGGTGCACATTTCCCTTAACAAACAGTGATGTTGACAGCACCCTGTACAAACAGAACAACAACACAGAAGGTGTTGTTACCAATGATGCATGTAAGGTTACACTTCAAGTAATGTCCACAAAACAAAGTAGGATAAACAAATGCTCCTTTTACTCTATCCAAACAACATGGCAACAGACAACTGACACTACTCAGTATAGTGCTACATGCTACTGTAACATGCAGATGTACCAGAATATACCTAGATAGTGTTTTGAAGCCTGAATGTGGCAAGTGTGTGGATGTGTTATGTTACTGTGTGTGCATTTCCGTATGGAAAACATGTTTGAGATATTGGCAATATTGTTGCAGACAGTTTAGGTGCAGATATCCCCCATTCTCCTACACAAGTGGAATTAGTTATCACAGATGACTGTAACCTCCCTATCCTCTCACATGTCCAGGTGAGGGCCACCCTCAACATTGCAGGACACATAGCATCACTGTTACAGAATGGTATCCCTGGATGTGTGCTACATTCACCCCAGGAGGACATGGCACCACATTACAGACTGATATTACTCCCTGGCCATACTACAGGATGTGTACCTGAAGAGTGCCATACATACACAGTGGTCCCACACCAATGAGGAGTAACCTCTACTGACCCTGGTATCTACTGCATCATATGCACAACTGGCCTTCTGTTCTAAGCTACGGAAGTGTCACGTATGGGCAACATGTACAGCAATATTACATATGTGTATATTTCAGGACTATGCACACAAAACCTATCTCATGGACAGAGCTATAGATAGTGAACTATGATACATTTGGAGGTGTCACAGTAAACACAGTATTAACCTGCTACTTTGCATTACCTGTGTTTGTGGCAGCTGTTGCTGTGTCAGTGGTGCTTGCTTGCTGCTTGCTGTTTGCTACTCATGGTTTTGCTGCTGGCTGTCTGTATATTTTCTCTTTTCTCTCTCTCTCTCTCTCTCTCTCTCTCTCTCTTTCTCATTAGGTTTGTGCAATGACTGTATTGCATGAGTGGAGTGTGGGTACTGAATGCTTTTGTAGGTATCTGCATAGGTCCATGTGATGGCCCCTGCACCAATTGTAAGGCAGCATTTGCTAATTGCATGCAGCCAGGTGTGTGTTGATTGCATGTCTCACTGTGATTTCAGGACACTGCTATAAAAAGGTATGTGAGATAGGCGTAGCCCTTTCAGATTGTAGGGCGTGGTCGATGCTGGTATGCTGTTGACAGTGTTCTGTGAGTGTGAAGGTTAGTATGGGAATCCAGTGATTTGGCCATTAAAACTTTGCCTCACATGCTTTGGATGGTACATCTCCTACATTGCCTTTATACTAATTCCTACTATTGACTGTTATATTTATTTTAGCAGAGTGCTTTTGTATGGCTGTCATGGCTTAGTGGTAGGTCATACAGACTAATGTTACCAAGGTCCTGGGTTCGAGACTGGCAGTGGGAATTTATTTTTGTCTCCAGACTTTCAAAATGAGTACAAGACATGTCAATCAAAGTGCCATAAAGGCACTTTTAAGCACTAAACCAGGTCTGCACTCGTTAGCATGAATGAAGAAGGAGGCGTGCCCAGTATGGCCTGGCCTTGGCAAAGAGGCAACGCATAGCACATATGCTTGGTCAGTAGGAACACTGGGACTGATACCGCTCTGACTCACTCATACAGTAACAGGGATGCTTAACATGACACAACCTGCTTCCAAACGTACAAGGAGTGTAGTATGTGTATCCGACAGAGGTGGCCCTGTAGCACCACCTGAGGCATGAATGCCATGTGTTAAGTAATGTAATATCATGTACAATATGCACACCTGAGGACCCCAACTAACATCCATATCCACTCATATGACCCTGTGGAAACAGCTGCACATCATACAGTGATGTACATGTGCAAACACATGGAACAAGATACAAAATGAGGGTGACTAGCAATACATAGCATGGATAACCACACACCCATGTTTGTACCACAACAAGAAGCAACATGGAATAGCCATGGTCAAAACCAATGGCTAAAACCGACTACTACTATATAGCTTGCTGCAGACCACTGTCCTAATAGCAGGAACTGCCCAAGGCCTATGTTCACAGGTTCATACTAGACTATCTGCCCTAGGGCATTTATAAGCCTAGCCCAGAGTTTTGTGGCTTCTGCCACCCGTGCAAGTTGATGGATAATATGCCCATTATTTTGCTGTGCCTCTGTCAAGCAGTGATACTGAGGTTATCCCTGGGGTATACCTGCAATCTCCCATCCATTGGTCACAATCTCACTTGAACAAAGCCAGTGAGGTGCTCAGCCTCACATGTACCAGGATGTTGTTCCACAGCATATGGACTCTCTGGGTGAGGAATCTGTCCCTTCAGCACATCCTATTAATATCTGTGTTGAGGTTTAGGTCTCCTGCCCTTGTAGTTCTGATGGATGTACAGGTCTTGAGGTGAAGCATGTTCATTAATCCTGGGTTGGACATAGTCTTGTATGTCAGGCACAGGTCACCTCTGAGCAGACAGTGGCGACTGAATACAGCTGGAATTCCTTCAGTCGGGCAGCATAAGAAATATGTTTGAGACCCTTTCACCTCCTGTCGAGGAATATGTGGGCCCATCCAATCTGAATGGGGCATTGTATGCAATCATTGGTCTGATGAGTGATGAGTACAGGGGAACAGTGACCTCCCTTGATCTAGATGTGAATCACTGCATGATGAGGTGGCCAATGTAGAAGGCCTTCCAAACTACCCTGGCAATGTGAGTGTCAAACAAAATGTCACTGTCAATCTGGGTGCCCAGGTCTGATAACGTACATTGTGCTTAGAGGATTGCCACCTAGATGGGAAGTAGTGGTAACCTTGTTCTTCCTGAAGGGTATGGCTATGCATTGTTTAGTGTGTAATGCAAGGCCATGGCTGTGGCACCAGTTAGCCGTCTCTATGAAACCCTTCTGAAGGATGTCTGTGTCAGATGGGTTTCCAACTATGCTTCCCAGTTTGCAGTCATCTTCAAACTTTGTCAGCCATAATCCTCCTGTGCTTGCTCGTACTTCTGAAAAGTAGATACTGAACAAATGTGGTCCCAGGACTGAGCCCTGTGGGACACCACTTGTCACAGCTCTGGAGTGTGAACTGGCACCAGCAACTTTGACCCTGTGTGTTCCGTCCTTAGCCAGTTTGCAACCCATGCTGTGATGTATGGGTTCACAATTAAGCTGGTGATGTTTTCAATGATACCTGAGTGGGGTATTGGTGAAAGCCTTTGCCAGGTCAAGGTAGGCTGTGTGGACTGCCTTGCCCACGTCAATGGCCTGGGTGAGTGTTTTGAGAAAGTCAACCAAGTTTAAAAGGCATGATCTGCCCTTGACAAAGCCAAACTGGATTGG
Organism: Protopterus annectens; assembly: GCF_019279795.1. Classification (NCBI taxonomy): domain Eukaryota; kingdom Metazoa; phylum Chordata; order Ceratodontiformes; family Protopteridae; genus Protopterus; species Protopterus annectens. Next base: position 1,152,707,412 of record NC_056725.1, on the reverse strand, counting down.
ACCCAATGTCTGCAAGTCCCCTATGTCTTCATTTAGAATTCCCATTATGATCCTCTCCATAGCCTAGCAGAACAGGCTTGTCAAGGGGATGGGATGGTAGTTTCTGGGGTTGGTGGAGGCACCACCTTTGTGAGGTGGGTCCACCATTGATGTATGCCACTCCTTGGGAACATATCCTGAGGTGAGGCTAAGATTAAACAGCTGCCCTAACTGCGGGTGTAATTACTCATTGAGTTCATGGAGCACACAACTGGGGACACCATCAGGTCCCATGGATAAAGTGTTTTCTGCCTTGGATTGAGCAGTTCCCACCCCAGCAGTGGAGATGTTTGGGCGGCTACAATCCTCTGGTGTGCATACCCCCCCAGTTGGGGGGAGGGGGGGAGAAATCTGCACTGAACCTGTCAGCCAGTATGTTGCCAATGTCTGTAGGTGCAGTGATATCAACATCATTCTGAACTAAGTCTGAGCATATCTGGGAGTTTCCTCCCAGGTTTCAAACATAGGTAAAAAAGGCCTCATGATTGTCCCTGGAGTCCTGAGTGGGTTTACTCTCTAAACATGCCTCGGATGATTGTATGGGGAACCCAGTGTTTTACTCACAATGAGCAGGGTGTCTTCCCCCATACGGATTACACTCTATCGTGTAGTAGCTCCTTCCTTGTGTTGTACAGCTTGTTTATGGCTAGGGTCCACCAGACTGGATGCTTGCCTGTGGTACAAACAGTCATTATTATTTTGGATTGCCTGAACCATGCAGTCCTGGAGGTGCTGGTAGAAGGCATTTCTAAGTGATACAGTGGCTTGGGTAATGGTGTCCGCTGGCCTGGGGGCCTTGAAAGAGACCACACCAGTGCTCAGAAATGTGAAGTCGGCATTTGACAAGGTCTTCACCGTTTCTTTTCCCATCTGGGGTGTGGGTGGGATGTGGACTCCCACTGAGAGTAGTCCATGATCTGATCTCACCAATGATGGGTATACATCTGGTGTTGAACAGTGTGACCCCATGTTTGTGATGATGTGTTCTAGTATGTTGCCTCCACTTGAGGGGATTGGGACCAGTTGTTCCATGGCATTTCAGTGTATGAACTCTTGGAACCTTTGTGTTAGAGTGTTGTGGCATGATTAGTGATCCCAGTCTATATGTGGATAGTTGGAATCACCCAGTAGGATGGTGTTTGGAGATACATTTATCCCCTTCAGTGTTTGCAGGATAGCTGTGTGAGGTACCTGAGTTTGAGCGGGTGGCATGTAACATGCTACAAACTGCAGAGCAGTCTTGCCTACGGTCACTGGCACCTGGATGGTCTCCGATGCATAGTGTGTTGCCACCAACCATGAGGTGAGGGTGTCCTTGATGAATATGGACACCCACCATCCTTCTTGTTGTTGTCGGGATGCTGGTGCGGAATGCATGAGATGAGGTAACACCCGATAGTGCTGGGGTGCTGTCAGAAACTGTGAACCAGGTTTCAGGCACAGCACAGACATCAATGTGCTACATACTGAGAAGGGCATAGAGTGTGTGCAGCTTGAGGTAGAGACCTTGGGCATTGAGCAGCATCAGCCGTAGTGTCTTTCCTTTACTGTGTTCTAGGGTGGTAGGTGTAGAATCCTATTTCCAGTTGTGATTGTATGGTCCATGCTGTCTGACATCTAGCTAAGGGGAGGTCATTCTGGTTTTGCAGTTATCTTTCATCACCAGTAGAAATTACCACAACAGCCCCTGTGGGTGTACCTCATGCACACACATCCAGCACCTGTAAAGTCCACAACAGTACCTCACCAGGAGTATGACAGAGCTGGAACACATGTAATGTGTAGTCTGATTAAACAGAGTGCAGCTCCACACACTGCCATGCTGTCCACCCAGATGCAAGCTGTGCCTGGCGTGAAAGCCATGTGCAAGCTGGAATCAATGCACATGCTGCACCTTGTACAATCTGAATGGCAGGTAGCTATGCACATGAGGAACTGAACCCCAGCACTGACATATATAGGACAGGCTGTACTGCATTATCCAAAACACAGAAGCCACCCCCACACATGAGTAAACTACCACTACAGGTTGTCCATAAAGACACTGGTTGAGTCCCCTCAACAGGAATCCTAATGAGTGGATGGGAGATGGGAGGTTTACCCTGGGTATCAATGTTATGTCACAGGTAGACAGAGGCACAGTATACTAAACAAGACATATGACATGTCAAACTAAACACAATGTGTTGATGGACAAACACATTCTCTGACTAGCATTAGGTCAAGATACCTCTTGAACACAGCCAGCAAGGTGCTCTGCCTCAAATGGACCAGGATTGTATTCCACAGCATAGGAGTCTCCGGTGATAACTCCATCCCTACAACATGTCCAACATACATCCCTGCTAAGGTGTCAGTCACCTGCACTAGTGGTTCAGGTGGATCTTCTGAGTCTGAGGTGGAGCATGTCCATTAATCTCTGTTTGGACATGGCCTCGCATGTCAGGCACATGTCACCTCTAAGCAGACGGTATGTGAGTGAATAGAGTGTGAGTGTCTTCAATCTGGCAGCATATGACAGCTGTTGTGGTTCCTTGATCCTTTAGGTAGGGGACAGTCAGGGTGTCTCCAATTGCTGCAGATGTTGGGTGAGATACAGCCAGAATAGGGCATTTGACTTGATCACCGGTCTGATAACTGAAGAGTACAGGGGAACAATGACCCACTAGATCTGGATGTGAATCCCATCCTTATCAGGTGGGCAATGTAGAAGGTCTTCCTAGCCACTTTAGCAATGTGAGTCTGAGAAGAATGGCGACTGTCAACCTGGGTCCCCAGGTCCGTGATAACCTCCTCTGTGCTTAGAGGATTGCCACCAGTATGGTAGCTTGGGGTCACCTTGCTTTTCCTGAAGGGTATGTCTACACATGTTGTGCACTCTGACTTCAGGCCATGGCCCTGGCACCAGCTATCAGTTACTGTGAGTCCCTTCTGAAGGATATCTGTGTGTGATGCACTGTCCACTATGGTGCCCAGTGTGCACTCATCTGCTAACATTGTCATCCAAAGTCCTCCCATGTTGGCCTGTTCTCATGGGAAGTACATGACAAACAATGGTGGCCAAGGACTGAGCCCTGTGTGACACCACCTGTGACCAGCCTGGAGTCTAACATAGTGCCAGCAACTCTAACCCTGTGGGTCCCGTCCTTAAGCCAGTTTGCAACCCATCTTGTGACATATGGGTTTACATTTCAGTTGTGAGGGCTTTCCACAATACCTGAGTGGGGTATTGTGTTGAAAGTGTTAGCAAGGCCAAGGTAGGTTGTATGGACTGCCTTTCCCCAACAATGGCCTAAGTGACCAATTTGAAGATGTCAACCCAGTACAAAAGGCATGATCTGCCCCTGACCAAGCCAAAATGGGATGGGTACAATGTCTGCATGTCCCCTATATCTTTGTTTATGAGCTCAATTATGATCCTCTCCATAGATTTGCAGACTACACTTGTTAAGCTTATGGGGCAGCAATTAACAGGGTCTGTAGAGGCACTGCCTTTGTGCAGATGTGCACAACTGGACCTTAACCAGCCTGTTGTGCACACTATGGAAATGTAAATCAGTGATAGGACTGAAGCCCAGGATACTGACCACCACAGTGAAAGTACTGAAACACTACACTAGACAGTGCTACAGTGTTAGGTCAGTATGAGCGGATGTTGACAATTGTGTGCAAAGTATCCCATGCAAAACCTGCAGGCACAGTATACTCCCAGTTTTGTTCACACAAAAAGCATTCGGACAGTAACTACACAACATGGCACAGAACACACAACCATAAACCGGAGGTATTTGTTGAAGGTCACACTCATCCACAAATGTGATGGGCTGCAGAGTTCAACATATGTAAAGCCCACACTGGGCATGCTCACACACTTAGATAAATGAGACATCTTTCACACAACATGCCACAGGAAGGCTGAACTGGGCATGCTCACACACTTGGTCCAAATGTTACCCCTAGCAAATGTGAAAACACACCAGAGGATGGTCGTCCCCCTTTCTAGACACTGATCATGTAAGCACCCTATAAGTATATTGGAGACAAGGATTCTTTCAGTAATCCGAATAGCGCGCCGTGCTAATGTGTCCGTCTCTAGTGTCATAACATAGTTAGGTAGGGGTTTGAATCCAGCAGGTGGCAAGTGTGTGTGAAGGGGTAAGTGTGTATGAAAGAAACATCCCTTTTGGCAACTGGGAAAACACACCACAGGATGATCATTCCACTTTCTAAACTCTGATGATGTCAGCACCCTACAAGTATATCAGGGGAAAGGACATTCCCCAGTAATGCGAATAGCGCGCTGTGCTAATGCGTCCGTCTTTAGTGTCATAACATAGTTAGGTAGGGGTTTGAATCCAGCAGGTGGCAAGTGTGTGTGAAGGGGGTAAGTGTGTGGGTATGAAAGAAACATCCCTTCTGGCAACTGGGAAAACACACCACAGGATGATCATTCCACTTTCTAAACTCTGATGATGTCAGCACCCTACAAGTATATCAGCGGAAAGGACATTCCCCAGTAATGCGAATAGCGTGCTGTGCTAATGCGTCCGTCTCTAGTGTCATAGCATAGTTAGGTAGGGGTTTGAATCCAGCAGGTGGCAAGTGTGTGTGAAGGGGGGTAAGTGTGTATGAAAAAAACATCCCTTTTGGCAACTGGGAAAACTCACCACAGGATGATCATTCCACTTTCTAAACTCTGATGATGTCAGCACCCTACAAGTATATCAGGGGAAAGGACATTCCCCAGTAATGCGAATAGCGTGCTGCGCTAATGCGTCCGTCTCTAGTGTCGTAACATAGTTAGGTAGGGGTTTGAATCCAGCAGGTGGCAAGTGTGTGTGAAGGGGGGTAAGTGTGTATGAAAATCATCCCTTTTGGCAACTGGGAAAACACACCACAGGATGATCATTCCACTTTCTAAACTCTGATGATGTCAGCACCCTACAAGTATATCAGGGGAGAGGACATTCCCCAGTAATGCGAATAGCGCGCTGTGCTAATGCATCCGTCTCTAGTGTCATAACATAGTTAGGTAGGGGTTTGAATCCGGCAAGTGTGTGTGAAGGGGGGTAAGTATGTATGAAAGAAACATCCCTTTTGGTAACTGGGAAAACACACTACAGGATGCACATACCCATTTCTAAACGATATCACAATTATGTATGGCTTTTGATTACAGACATGCCATGTGTGTTGTGCACACACAGAATGCCCATGTGTGTGGGTTGTCCCTCACAATAATGCATGACATTGATTACACCGGTTATGGCAATGAACACATGATGTATGTGTGTGCCAAATACACATATGTACCTGAGACTTTCAATATTTACCATGTGTGATGCCTGCCACATGTGAATACATGGTATATGCACAGGGTAACATTATGACCGTGGTCTTCTGTGCAGATGCTGCATATGGGATGTGTATATACAGTGTGAGATGTAGATGCTATCAGCCTAGTAGTGAGGGATGCACACCTGGTCTGGGGCATAAAGTCTACATGTTGTTAATGTACAGGAGCTGCATGTTCTCACCTTTTGTGGGAGTGGTAAGACAGTATTCCATAGCAATGCAGTGACTGCATGCTAAGAACCATTCAGCTATGGTGTTGTAGATACACTTATTCATTAGCATTCAGTAATTTGTCGGAATCCCTGGTGAGGGTCTGATGCCAACCAAAGTCAGGAGTCTACCAGCCTGTGTCACTTGCTCAGTGATCCCTTCCATGTTCCCTATCACGTATCCCAGTGAGCGACATCCCACATCAGCTGTGGTGGCATGGAAAATGACTGAGTCATATGTGTCCATGCATCAGACTGACTTGTATGTTGCTGTTACAGTTTGGCCATGTGTTTCCATCTCATACATGTGGTGTACATCAATGGGTAGGGGATAGGGTTGACTGTGTACATGTGGCAGCTGTGACATTACTACATGACACACATATTCCACAACTGTGCCATAGAGGTGACTGACAACTGACCTTTGCACATGCTACCGGAGTATTGAGATTACATTGGTGATTGACAGCACATAGGGCCAATGGTGAAAAAGAGACATAGGTCCATAGGTTCGTACAGGGATATCTTCCCAGGGCATGTATCGAGCGTGCCTTTCAACATGCATTGTGAATGTCTTGCTATGCCCTTTTCCAAGGTTAGTATACTGTGCCTCTTTCTCACAGTGACACATAAGTGATACCCAGCGTAACCCTACAATGTCACATCCAGTCATTACTATCGCTCTTGAAGATAGTCACTGAGTCAGTCCACCTAACCTCTATTGGGATAATAATCAGGAATGAAGGGTGCCTCTGAGTTGTGAATGTGCCCCTCCACCATGTCCTATGTATATCACTCCTGAAGTTCAAGTATTTCCAGTGTGTATCCTGGTGGGATCTGGATATTCTGGGATGCAGCATGGCCATTACATGAGGGTATGACCTGGCCTTCTATGTCAGGCACAGATTGCCTATGAAGAGGCAGTATGTCACTGAGTACAGCTGCTGCTACTTTAACCAGTCAGTATGTGGCATCTGTTTGAGCACTTTGATCGCCTTGTCGAGGTAGATATGTGGTAGCCCCAGTTGCTGCAGGTGTCTGGTAAGGTGCATGCCGACAGGTTCATCATAGTCAATTATGGGCATGATGAGGGATGAGTAAAGGGCACAATGTCCTCCCCTGGCCTACATGTGGATCCCATGATGATGTGGCCCATATCACATGCTTACCTAACCACTTTGTCCATGTTGTTGTCAAATGGTAGAATGCTATCAACCTGTGTACCCCAAGGTCCATAATTCCTTGGTCTGCACTTACTGGATTAACACATATGTGGTACATTGTGGTCATTTAGTGTTTGACAAAGGGGATGACTAGACTCTTTCTGTCATTCACGTTGAGGCCATGGCTGTGGCACAAGTCATGTGTTTGCAAGAGTCCCTTTGGAGGATGCGTGTGTTAGCTGTTGAGTTGATTATGGTGTTGAGTCTGCAGTCACCTGTGACTTGCTGGGCCACAGTACTTCCATGTTGGCCTGTACCTATGACAAATATATAATGAACATGACAGCCCCTAGGGCTTTGCCTTGTGGGACACCACTTGTACCAGGTTGGAGGCTGACATGGCTCCAGCAATTCTACCATGTGTGTTCTGCCCTTGAGCCACTGTGCAATACCCATAGTGACATAGGGGTTAATATGTACACTGGTGAGCTTCCCTAGAATGCACAAGTTGGGTATTGTAGCCAAGGCTTATGCAAGGTCCAGGTAGGCTGTGTGGACCTCCTACCCCTTGACAGTGGCCTTGGTGACTGTTTCAAATAAAGCAAACAGGTTTGATAGGCAGGATTTGCCATTGACAAAGCCAAACTGTGTATGGTGACATGTCTGTAGGTCCACAATATCTAGATATGTGAGGTTCTTGATGATTCTTGCCATAGCTTTGCAGACAAAGCTAGTCAGACATATGGGGCGAGTAGTGTCCAGGATCCGTGACGGCACCACCTGCATGTTGAGGGACCACTGTTGCTGTATGCCACTCTCTGGCCACATATCATGTATTAAGGCTGGGATTGAACAGTGGTGTTATGTCTGGGTGTAGCTCTTCTTGTGGTTCATGTAGGACACAGCCTGGGACACTGTCTGGTCCCATTGATGCAGTGTTTACTGCTTTGGGAAGGGCATCTCTTACCTGAGCATCTGTGATGTCAGGGGGGGAAGCACTGTGATGCGAGACATATGTTCCCTTTTGGTGTGGTGGGGTGAGAAGGCAGCATTGAACCTGTCCACTAGGATGATGGCAATGTCTGTGTGTTTTATATTTTGTGTGACATATTGTATTACCTCTGAGCATATCTGGGTAGTACCACCCAGGTTACTAACATAACTACAGGCAGCCTTGTGATTATCCTCAGTGGCTTGTGGAATCCTCTCTCAAAGATGGCCTTAGACAATCATATGGGTGCCTGTAGTTGTCTTCCAATACTCCTCAGTGGTGCCTTCACATTTTGGGAGGTTGTTGTATCATGTAGTGGCGCCATCCTTCTATTGTATAGTGTGTTTATGGCTGGTGTCCGGCCCAGGACATCTGCCTTTGGAGAATTGGGTCATGCGTTCATATGTGGCTTCATGATCCATGCATTCCTGAATGTGTCCACAGAATGCCTCTATACAGGTATCTGCAGTCTGGTCCATATTTTCAACAGGCCTAGGGCCTTTGAAGGTTTCCACATCATTTATGAGGGGTGTGCAGTTGCTTGACATGAGCTGTTGACAGGCGTGCCGCCCTCCAGACAGAGCAAGGGAGGGTCACAGTCAGCTACCTGTTGGGACGTACCTCCCTGGACCACATGGAAAGAGACACAGAGGTGCTCTTACAGCACCCTCTCAAACTCAGGTCTCCCACACAGCCTTCATGCTGACACAGGAGAGTTTAGATTACTCTGCAGACACCATCATACTGGGTGATGCCAGCTACCCGAACAGACTGTGTACATTACACAGGCCACAATACCCAAGCTCTAAGATTCCCATTGATCAGACATTCTTTGGCTATGGAACAGGTAACCAACCTTCCCACAAGAGGGGCAGATATACTAGAGCTGATCTTTAAAAACATGAGTAAAAACTAATCACCACTGGGAGTATATCCCTCATTGTTGCAATCAAACCATATACTAATCACACTGGTGTTCTGGATCCCCCACATATGCAAACCTCCAACACATCGATGTGTGTGTGTGGAAAATGTCCCTATTAGCAACCTTGACAGTATCGTACAGGATGCAGATCCCCCTTTTGAAATAGTGATGATGTCAGGACTGTATAACTATATCACCTGTAGTAAAGTCCTCCAGTAATTTGCATAGCGTGCTCTGCTAATGTGTCTTTCTTCAGTGTCATAACGTAGTTAGGTGGGGGTTTGAATCCTGCAAAGGGAATGTATGAGTGTGGTTTATGTGTGTGCACTATGCTGGGAGGGTTAACTGCCTTTTGCCAACTGGGAGAACACACTACAGGGTGCACATCCCTCCTCCTACACACAGATGATGTCAGCACCCTCTAAGTACAGCATTAGTAAAGGTTTCTCCAACTACTGCAAATAGCACACTCTGCTAATGTGTCTGTTTCTACTGTCATTGCACAGTTAGGTGTGGGTTTGAACCTTGCAAATGGAAAGTATGTGTTTTACTGTTGGTGGGGTTAGTGTGTGTGCACAATGATGCGGTGGGATGTGGCTTTTGCCACATGGGGCTATGCACTGCAGGGTGGTCATTACCCTTAACAAGCAGTGATGTTGATAGCACCCTATACAAACAAAACTACAAAACAGAAGGTGTTGGTACTGATAACACATGTAAGGTAACACTTGTTCAAGTAATGTCCACAAACGGAGTAGGATAATAAAACATTTCTTTTATTCTATACAGACAACATGACTACAGACAACTAAGTGCCAGTACTCAGTATAGTGTTACATGCTACTTGAACATGCACATGTACCGAATATACCTAGATAGTGTTCTGAAGCCTGAATGTGGCAAGTGTGTGGATGTGGGATGTGTCTGTGTGTGCATTTCCGTATGGGAAGCATGTTTGCTGTGGCAATCAGGGTACTACAGTACCTGATGCACATTACATCTTCCAACTGATGAGGTTGCCTGCACCCTGTGAGTACAGGTAGAGAAGGGGATGCCAGTAGTAAACAACATAGTGCACTTCTGAAATGTGTACCTGTCATGTATCAACAGCTACTCATGTAGGGTGATAAATAATGGGAATGGCAGGTGGCGTGTGCATATGTGTGGGTAGCAGGGTGTGTATAAATGCATGTGTGACAGAACAGATACATGTAGCTGAATCTACATAACAGCACAAGATGCACATTGCCATAGTCAATGTTAGCATGTGATGGTGTGCAGCAGGTACACTTTGTTAAGTAGTATGGGTGCAGATAACAATTGAGGACATTCATACAGTTACTGCAGCAGGACTGATGGGATATACACACATTTATACTGCAACACACAACAGTTACCAACATGTTACTACTTATACACATCTATGTAGTCACCCTGTGCATCAGCAACGTGTTTACCTTTACCTGCACCGATGTTGTAGTATGCAGGAGGTGGCACAGTGTCATCATATGCACAGGGTGTGGGTTAGATATGCCCAAGCCGCCACTGGTAACACCAATTGACATGTGTGTGTATGTGTGTTTGTGAGGGGCAGCAGTACAGGGTAGATTCACATGACGGAAGGCATCAGTTGTCTGAAGTGTTAAGATGCTTAACATTCAGCGATTGCACAGATATTGACAACAATTTAGCAGGCAGTTAAGGTACAGGTACCCCCATTGTCCTACACACGTGTTATTAGTTATCCCAGATGACTGTAACCTCCCTATCCTCTCACATGTCCAGGTGAGAGCCACCCTCATCATTGCAGAACACATATCATCACTGTTACGGAATGGTATCCCTGGATGTGTGCTACATTCACCCCTGGAGGACATAGCACCACATGACAGACTGATATTAATCCATGGCCATACTACAGGATATGTACCTGAACAGTGCCATACATACACAGTGGTCCCACACCAATGAGGAGGAACCTCTACTGACCCTGGGAACTACTGCATCATATGCACAACTGGCCTTGTGTTCTAAGCTATGGAAGTGTTAGTTATGGCCCACATGTACAACAATATTACATATGTTTATATTTCATGACTATCTACACACAACCTATCTCATGGACATACCTATTGATAGTGAACTGTGATACATTTGGAGGTGTCACAGTATACACAGGATTAACCTGCTACTTTGCATTACCTGTGTTTGTGGCAGCTTTTGGTGAGTCAGTCGTGCTGCTTGTATTTTGCTGCTGTTGCTGCTGGCTGTCAGTATATTTTGTTTTCTCTCTCTGTCTGTCTCTCTCTCTCTCTTTCTCATTCGGTTAGTGCAATGACTGTATTGCATGAGTGGAGTGTGGGTACTGAATACTTTTGTAGGTATCTGCATAGATCCATGTGATGGCCTCTGCACCAATTGTAAGGCAGCATTTGCTAATTGCAAGCAGCTGGGTGTGTACTAATTGCATGTCTCACTGTGATTTCAGGACACTGCTATAAAAGGGTATGTGAGATAGGCGTTGCCCTTTCAGATTGTAGGCCGTGGACCATGCTGGTATGCTGTTGACAGTGTTCTGTGAGTGTGAAGGTTAGTACATCTCCCATGCTTCATGCTGTGTTGTAGATTCAGGTTGCTGCATTTATCTTGCCTGTTCCCTGTAGTGAGTGTGTATGCATACTGACACCTACAACTATATGTCATATGTATTGCTATATGAATATATATATATATATATATATATCTGTGTACATATACATACTTTCATATATGTACATTAGCTGACATTATTGGGTACAAGCTAACAATTAGCAGGGCTGTTTCCATTAACACTACTCTAGTATGGGAATCCAGTAATTGGGACTATAAAAGTCTGCCTGACATGCTTTGGGTAGTAGACATACTATATTGCCTTTATCTTCATTCCTACTATTACATGTTCCACTTATTTAGCACTATATTCCTGTATGAGAGTCATGGCTTAGTGGTAGGTCATACAGACTAGTGTTACAATGGTCTTGTGGTAGGGCCTACTAGTATGCTCATATTCTGCTTTTGAGTTGAGTATAGGGCCTATCAATCACAGTGCTAGAGGCACCTTTAAGCAGTTAAAGGGCTTAGTAGGTCTCATAGGAGCCAGGCTGTGTTGCAGATTCTGGTTGCTGCATATATCTTCACTGTTTCCTGTAGTGAGTGTGTATGGCTACTGAGACCTACGATTATATTTCATATGTATTAATATATATTTATATATATGTATGTGTTGATATACATACCTTCACATATGTACATTACCTTACATTATAATGTACAAGCTAACAGGTAGCAGGGCTGTTTCTGCTCACACTGAACTAGTATGGGAATCCAGTAATTTGGCCATTAAAACTCTACCAAACATGCTTTGGATAGTACATCTCCTATATTGCCTTTATACTGATTCCTACTATTACATGTTATATTTATTTTAGCAGTGTGCTCTTCCAAAGCAGGCATGGCTTAGTGGTAGGTCAAACAGACTAATGTTACCTAGGTCCTGCTTTCAAGACTGACAGTGGGAATGTTTTACTTTGCAAACTTTCAAACTGAGTACAGGACCTGTCAATCAAAGTGTTGAGGCCACCTGTAAGCAGTTAGAAGGGTAAGTAGGTCACACAGGGGTCAGGCTGTGTTGCAGATTCAGGTTGCAGCAATTATGTTAACTTTTTCCTGTAGTGAGTGTGTATGGCTACTGAGACCTACGATTATATTTCATATGTATTAATATATATTTATATATATGTATGTGTAGATATACATACCTTCACATATGTACATTACCTTACATTATTATGTACAAGCTAACAGGTAGCAGTGCTGTTTCTGCTCACACTGAACTAGTATGGGAATCCAGTAATTTGGCCATTAAAACTCTACCAAACATGCTTTGGATAGTACATCTCCTATATTACCTTTATACTGATTCCTACTATTACATGTTATATTTATTTTAGCAGTGTGTTCTTGTAAAGCAGGCATGGCTTAGTGGTAGGTCATACGGACTAATGTTACCAAGGTCCTGGGTTCGAGACTGACAGTGGGAATTTATTTTTCTTAGCAAACTTTCGAACTGAGTACAGGACCTGTCAATCAAAGTGCCATAAAGGCACTTTTAAGCACTTTAAACCAGGTCTGCGCTCGTTTGCTGAGCTCACGTTATCTTGCTGGCGGTGAGCTCCGCTAACACAAGACACCCGGGCTATTTTCTTTGAAAGAAAAGAAAAAGGGGTGACAGGAAAGTGGTGAAAAGGGGTCACAAAGAGGGTAAGACAGTAGGGAAAGAAGCGTGGGATTTGCAGGAAGGGTGTAGGTAAGGCCCATAGATGCCCATGTCTTTTGCAGCAACAGCTGTATATTTCTATGTATTTTGGTGAGACATTTGAAACCTTCCACCTCTGAGAGAGGTGTCAGGACAACATTAATATTTGTTGTACAGCCAATTGTAATTAACAGTTTAGATGTCCAGCGGACATGTCTGCGACATGGACAGCTATGTATGGGGCGTAATTTTTTTGTGGGACAGAGTGCCCTTTTTTTTTTACAGGTGAGAGTGGTATGACAGGTGAAGGAAGTCGGTAAAGCTGGGGAGGTAGGTTGGGTAGGTTAACAGACAAGACAGACAAGACGCATACAGGGACGGTGTATGACACACGTGGGGGGGGTTACACAATTGACGGGGACAGAGGTTGGGATTTCCGAGATGCATGAGCCCACAGATGGCAACAGTGGAACTGATATCCCCACCCATAGGCAGTTGCCACTGTTCCTTCACAGCCCAGGACGGGGCTGTGCTGGGGGCTGTGTAGGCGGGGCAACGGCCGGGGCCGTTAGCTGTGCCACACGAGCCTCGAGCTGGCGTAGGGGTCCAAGAACAGTGTCTTGGATCTCCCTACGCACCACAGACCGGACACCGCGGAGGGTGAGTGGACGAACCCCTCCGGCCACACTTGCAGAGGGGGACGGGCCCCATCCCCTGCAGCGCTTCCACCCGAAGGTGGCACAGGGCCACGGGGGGGGGGTCCGGCCTGGGCACTAGTGCCAGGTGCAGTCACCAGCTGAGGTGGGAGAGGTGGGTCCGCTGGGACCTGCCTTCCCAAGCGTTCTAGGTTTGTGAGTAGTTATGTTAGTTTGGGTTAGTGGCATTTTATTCCATTCAGATTAGTTGTAACAGCATGCATTGGTATTCCCATCAAACAAACACCCAGATATGAACACCATTGAACAAGGGGCATATCAATATCACATGCATTATTTGAACAGCAAAACACAGTCAAACGACATGCAGGGTTGATTAATGGCAACAGGCCATCGTATTTGCAGGTATGAACAGGGCACATGCACGAACAGACATGCATATATGTTTGGAACGGACAAATGTCCATGATTAATGAAATGTTCACATACCATTATTTAGTGGATGTTGTTATATGGAATTACAGGGTTGGGTGGGGATAGAAAGTGATGACACATTCATATGTTAAACATTGATTCACATTTATCATAGATACACAATTAAGATGAGGCTGATGTTTCAAAATAATCTTTATTTGACTGTCATGCTACACCTGTTACACATACATCACTATCCTACTTATTTTGAATTTGATCAGATACATCATCCTGCTACACTTTGATGACAGGACAGGGGACAACTATGGCTGTTTAGTCTGTCAGATAATCATTCATTCTATCTGCAAATTGTTTACTGTTATCACCATATACAGATTTTGAGCTAGACATTCAGATTCAGACACACTGAAATCAGTTTGGGATGTTAATTTGTACTTCCCACATGCATTTAGTTCTGTAAAACACACTGAGGCTTATATATTCAGGGGTTATTACTACTTTATTTATTCATACATGAGCATTTCTGTCACTCTCATACATTCTGCAACTTCACAGTTCAGGTTGGTACTTCTAGGCTTTGTTCACATATTAGACCTGTGGTGATTCAAACACTTTCCAACAGCCTCACTTCTGTCATGATTCAGCATTTCAACAGGGGATATATCTCACATGTGACTACCTCAGATTCTGAAGCTGTACTCTTGAGACTATACTGCAGGTTACAGTATATTTAATTAATGATGGGACATCTGTATTACAGCACTGTTTAATTCTATCAATTATATTTCCAGTTACACTTGCATACTGATGAACTTGTTGCAGCCATACCTGCAGACGTTCAATTCCTGCTTGCACATTATATTACTTTTAATCAATACACTGCACTGTTCTGATACATGGTACATAATAATATTTATTTACAAGTACTGGGTGGGGTTACTAACCTGCATGGTGGCGCAGCCGCACCAGCCTTCTGGCGTGCATCTCAACATTCGCAGAGCGGACACCTGCAGCTGTAATACAAAGGGAATAATATTGGACTACACATCTCCATGGTATCAGCTGGTTGAAATCCTTACATACATGGGTAAAATGTGACTTACTCAGTAGTGGGGCGTTGGGCATTTGCCGGGCCTCCTGGATCCAACGGTTCAATTGGTCCTGCTTGCGTCTCTTCAGGTCCGCATGGTGGTGACGGACCTGCTCACCAGTGCGTGGAATGCCAGTAGCACTGGTCAGCTCACGAGCCAACTGGTCCCACGCCTCAGCCCTATATACTCCCCATGAGACCTGGCCCTGCATGAGTTGGGCCTCGTGATTATGGACAAGGAGCCAGACCATGTATCTGGACTCCTCAACGCCCCAACGCTGTGCTCGAAAGCAACGTCCCTCACCTACTCCACTCATGCTGACTGCAAGTCTGTTCTACAATCAGTTATGCTGTGTATTCCCGCCTATGGGGCTTATATATGCCGCTTTTACCGCACATTTCTCTGATTGGCCGTTTTGGAATTGTATCTACTTCACTGAAAATGCTTTCTCATGCTCCATTCTGGGTTTTATCCCATATATATGCTATTTCTGCTTTTCTAGGTATTGCTGTCATGGCTTGGTGGTTTAGTTCCTTGACTCTAGTTCATGGTATCCTGTGTTCGAATCTGGCAACTGCTTTTTGCTTTTCCTGACAGAAATGAGTTGAAGACCTGTCAATCAAACATGCCAAAAGCACTTTTAAGCACTTTAAACCTGTTCTGCTTCGTTTGCGGAGCTCACGTGCGCACTGGCAGTTAGCTTGTGGGGCGGCGCATAACGGTGTCGCTGGGATAAATCTTAATTGGCTAGTGACACACATGTTCAGCTAATTGCACACAGTTTCAGCCTGTTTACCCGCTGCTTGGCAACGGGCACGCAGTTTGCAGCTTTTAAACACTACTCAGCTACGGGCACTCTGTCTCACGGCAGCTTAGCTATCAGTACATTTCTGACTATTTTTATTCTTATGTTACTTCAAAATATATGCTCTATTTCATTCCATTTTACAAAGGGAATACATTTACATTTGTACAATACTGTCTGGGGGCTTTTAGTGCTTATTTACAAAAATAAAAAGGTTGTTGTAGGGGCTCGAACCCTGCCTGCCTACTCATAGGGCGGGTACTCTACCACTAAGCTATTATTTCTTGGCTTACTTTGCATATTTAGTTCTTATATCCTTTTCCACTGACTGCTAACTGTGATTGCGCTAGTAGCACACCCGCACACAGTAGCAAACATTTACGGGGTTTAACAAAAATAAAAAGGTTTTCATTTACTTTTATGACATCTCTTCACTTTATACACTGATGGCCAGTCGGGGCATGTGTTGTATAGTGTGTTTATTCACATTTTCATGGCCTTTCTCGTGGCTGTTTACTTTCAGCCATTCTAGTTTTCCGGGGGCGTGTCCACTTGCAGAGCTTAGCCTACAGACACGCCCCCTACTCTCTTACACGGACCGTGTAAGAGTTACTAGTGTGATTCAGCATGCCTCATGCACCTCATGCATATGCATGACATGCTGATATCACACAGTTTAACTGCAGCCTCCGTGTAAGAGTTATAACTCTTACACAGAGGCTTCCTGAATCTGGCCCAATGCATGGAGTCACTAATTATCTCTTCATATGCATGGTTTAAACATTTGTAGAAAGGGGTTCTAGCTAATTATTCTATAGCTTTAAGAAATGGCCAGTAATTCCATTGGGGTGTGCATGTCACATGATCATACCACCAGTAAAAGGTCATAGAGACTGGTCACACAAACATTTGTCTGAATTTTTACTAAACATTCGCACAGACATTAAAGTCATGCACATGCTAACTACTGAGCCATAAAGCTGCTAATGGTGTGGGTATGACTGCAGCTAGAGTATAGCCTTAAGTGCTGGTATATGTTTCTTGTAATAAACAGCCACAAGAAACAAAAAGATGGACCAAGGTACTATTAATAATACAAGACAACTGTAGTTTACTGGTTAAGAAAGTGAATCAACCTGGAGAACCCTGCTTTGTTGAGAGCCTTCATCATAATTTATCACTCTGGTAATGTTTGAGTGCTTAATCCTGAGCATTTTCCAGATTTCATAATTCATTTATTCATTCTTGGATTAACTGTTTACTGCAACTGAGGATCACTGGAGAGCAGGAAGATATTCTGGCACCCTCTAAGTGCAAAGCAAAGGAACTTTTTCGGAATGGGTGTTAACCAATTGTAGGATGCACACACACACACACACACACACACACACACACACACACACACACACACACACACACACACATGCACACCGCACACGCACATGCTCACGCTCTCTCTCTCACTCTCACAGGACATGGCCATCCAAAAGAAACACATTAGGTGGATTGTCATCCTTCAGACTTGCCAGTGGAGAAATAAGTACTATGAGACAGTAACTCTGCCCTTTGTGGTGCTCTACCACCCAAACTTCTTAACTGACAACTACAAACAAAATACTAATAATGTACAAATATAGTCACGAAAGATTAGTAGAAGTAGTCCCATAATGCAAGTGGCTCTCACCAGCATCTGTAATGAACAAGTTTAAACACAGCATCCTCAAAGCTACAACCAACAAAACAGTTACATAAACAGAAAAACAATAATAAGATAATAGCTTATATATAAAAGCCTAAAACTAGTGACTTCTGAAGGGATGCATCTGTTCCAGAAGTGGTATGGTATTTCATAGGAACTGTCATGTCTTATAAGATAAACAGCCATTGTCTACAAATGGATAATTACAATGTCAAAGCATTCCTTTCCAAATTGCAATTTCAGACTAATTATATTTGATGTGGTGTTTGTTAAACTTCACACAAAATTGGGCCCAAGATGCATGAGAAACACTGTAAATCCTACAAATCCCTTTTTGTTGGTTATACTGTTAAAGATGTCAAAACACTTATGCAACTCAGCCACCAACGCAGAGCTTGTTTATAATTAATCAACATAACGCATAGTGTTCCTCTAATACATTCATTCAAGTCTTTCTTTGACATGAAGTGAGTGTGCTCTCTGTAATCCAGCAAACAATTTTAAACACATGTAATTGAATCTGCATGGTAAAGTATGTTCTCTCGCTTTTTCTGAAACATTCAGAAAAGATTCATAATTCTTAACTTGATAGTTGAACTACTAGTCTGACAACCAGCATAGGTTATTATAGCAATAACCCATGCCTGGGTGTGGGTAATGCGGGATTTACCCACGGTTGGCGTGGTTTGGTCCCGAGGGCAAAGCCCTCGGGACCAAACAAAGACAACCATGGGTAAATCCCGCATTACCCACACCCAGAAGTGGGTTATTGTTATTATACTATGACATTATTTAAGAAAATAAATAATTATTTTTCTTAAATAATGGCATTGTATAATGCCTCTTTGCTGCCCTTCCACAGCTGTCTGGTATCCGCGGCAGTTCTGATGTACTGCGCATGCCTACGCAGTACATCAGAGCTGTGGCCAAAAGCGACGGAGAAAGCAAGATCTCCATTGCTTTTTTACTGTTTCGCTATGTTAAATGGGTTTAACATAGCGAGACAGCTTTAAAATAAGCAACGGAGATGTCCGTTTGAAGCTGGCATCATTTAAAATAGTGTTTTTGCAGGGGGGAGCACCACACTCCCTGCCTATTATATATACCAACTTGCTTCACATTGAGGAAAGGGCAAACACCTGACCCTGAAAAATACTGGCTTCTAGAGAAATAACTGGTTCGACATTCAGAGATTCCGTCTTTTCAGATTCGATCACCATGATCTTTTGATCATATGAAACAGACCCAGCACAGATCAGGAATCGTGTAGAATTGAGAATTTTTGTAACTGCCAAACAATGAAGGCATTTTTTTCAGTTTTCCAATTTTACATGGTTATGTTCACATGAGGTTGATGTTTAGCTCGTGTTAAGACTATTCCAGTTTCTGAGTGAAGTAATGGCATATGCCACTGTCGCTTGCAAGTGCACTTGATGTGTCAGCCATGTTTGTCTAAAGGTAATAATTTGTCAGTACAGCTGGCGATGGAGTCTGGTATCATCTGGAAGGCTTTGTAGTTTTATTTTATTTTTCCTTTGTTAACTGGGATAGAACACTGATCCAGATGGACAACTGTTAAGTCTAGCCTGAGATAAAAAGAATAATGTGGCATATAAATCATGAGTTATGAAGCTTGCACTAGTTACAGCAGTGCCTGCTTGAAAAAAAATAAACAAACAAAGGGTATAAATGGCTCTACATCCAAAGTGCGGTATTAAAGTCAGCTTTGTTGCATGGCTACAGAAATGCTTCTGGAGCATTTCTCCCCGGGCCTCTGCTGAAAACAGGATCTGTGGAACCTAGTTGGACTTTCCCGGTCAACAAATGATAAATACAAAAAAAAAAAAAAAAAAAAAAAGAACATAGGAACTCAAAGCCTTGCAGATGACCCTAAAGACCCAGAAATGACTCTCAGTCAATGTGCTGGGCCCAGCAAAAGAGAGTGGGAAACCTCTCATCTGTCCAGATTTTCGAGGAATGCCCCTAATTTACTCACAAACGTTTGCTTCACCCTTACTAGTACTGGGAAGTTATTTTAAGAACTTAATGTTAATAGTATGAACAATTAACAGTATCCCTGATTTGGAGCATTTTCTCAAATTATTTTTTGTTTTCATAAGCAAGCAAAGTAAATGTTAGGTAAGGGAGGTAATCCACTGTTATACTAAAGCCTGGAGGCTGAGTGTTAAATTATGCAGTGCAAGAACCAGGGTAAGTCCTTTAATCTGCCAAGATATGCACAAAGGGAATAGTCAGAATAAGTAAATATGTGGATGCTTGTCGATGTCTTGCTGATGGTATTGCAGGTCCCTGGATTGTTAGGTGCACACACACACATGCGCACACACACGTACACACGCACACACACACACACACACACACACACACACACACACACACACACACACACACACACACACACACACACACACACACAGACAAAAAAAATAAGATCTCTGAGTTCTTTACAGAGTGATAGCTATGATTTTCAGGTCTTGCATTCTGTGGTATTTTTGAACCTACAGGAAGTGGAGGACTTGCAGTGTCAGTGGTCATCGAGTTACATGCCTGCTTACAATGCCTTTAACATCAAAAGTCTATAGGTTCTATTCCCTCAGTAGGTGCTTGGATTCATACTCCAGTGTTCACACTGCAGTGCAGTTTCAGGGATGATGCAGCAATCATGTAGAGACATCCTTCTTTTTGAGCTGGGAGTAGTTTGACTGGATGTAAAGTACTTATAGGTTCATAGGTTAATAGGTAGGTACTAGGCTATTGGCCCAAGGGCCTACGTAAGCATAGCCAACAAGGTTCCCTGGCTTATGCCACCCAAGAAAGTTATTTTCCTGTGCCACTGTTGAGCAGAGACAAAGAAGTGATCCCCGGGGTGTATTTCCTATTTCCCATCCACTGATCAAGACTTTTCTTGAAGAGTGCTAATGAAGAACTTTGCTTGACATAGATGGGTAGCCTGTTCCAGAGTATGGGAAGTCTCTGGGACAGGAATCTATCCCTCCAGCATGTCCTGTTTATTGTGGTGACAAGGTTTAGGTCCCTAAAGCGTGTAGCTTGGAGGGATTGGGATTTCTTTAGGTGTAGCATTTCCAACAGCTCTGGGTTTGACATAGCTTTATATGTTAGGCAGAGATCACCTCAGAGTAGGTGATATGCTACGGAGTAAAGCTGGAGTTTTTTGAGACGGTCAGTGTAGGGCATTTGTTTGAGGCCAGTAATCCTCTCTGTGAGGTACTTCTGTGGCCTTTCCAGCTGCTGCAGATGTCTTGTGAGGTACATTCCAAAAGGGGCGTTGTACTCTATAATGGGTCTAATGAGTGTCAAGTAGAGGGGAACAATGATCTCTTTTTTTCCTGGATGAGAACCCTTTTATGATGAGGTGTGCCATGTAGAAGGACTTCCTGACTACTGTGGCGATGTGACTATCAAAGGAGAGACTACTGTCCACCTGGGTCCCAAGGTCTCTTAACACACATTTGGTGTTAAGTAGATTGCTGCCTATGTGGTAGTTCATGGGTACAGAGTTTTTACTAAAGGGGATGACACTGCCCTTTTTGGCATTGTGCTTGAGGCCATGGCTCTGACACCAGGCATCTGTCTCAGTGAGGCCCTTCTGTAGGATGTCCACATCATTTGGGGACTTGACTATGGCTCCTATTTTGCAGTCATCTGTGAACTTCATTAGCCAGAGGCCTTCTGTGTTAGCCTGCACTTCAGAGAAGTAGATACCAAACAGGAGAGGTCCCAGGACTGAACCCTGTGGTACTCCACTTGTCACTGGTTTGAGGTCAGATTTGGAGTCTGCAACTTTTACAGTGTGGGTTCTGTCAGTGAGCCAGTTGGCAACCCATCTTGTGATGTAGGGATTTATACCTAGTTTAGTGAGTTTAGCTATAATTCCAGAATGGGGGATGGTGTTGAAAGCCTTGGCGAGGTCAAGATAGGCTGTGTGAACCACCTTACCCTCATCTACGGCTTTGGTGACTGCCTCAAAGAAGTTGATCAGGTTCAGGAGGCATGATCTGCTTTTCACAAACCCGAACTGGGTGGGATCCAGAGTTTGAAGGTTACCAATGTCTTTGTTTATGAGTGCCATGATGATACATTCCATGGCCTTGCAGACCAGGCTCATCAGGCTAATAGGGCGATAGTTCCCGGGATCAGTGGTGACTTCTCCTTTGTGGAGTGGGATAACTGTTGCTGTGCACCATTCAGTGGGTACAAAGCCTGATGTGAGGATATTATTGAACATGGTGCTTAGGTGGGGAGCCAGTTCGTTTTGAAGCTCATGTAAAATGCAGCTTGGGATGTTGTCCAGTCCCATGGATGCTGTTTTTCGGCTTTAGAGAGTGCAGCTTTTACCTGTGTAGTTGTGATTACAGGGACTCTGCATTCTTCCTGTATAGATATGGGCCCTTTAGGGGGTGAGGGGGGTAAAGTTAGCACTGAACCTATCTGCCAGGATGTTGGCAATATCAGTTGGTTCTGTAATTTTCATGCCGTTGTGCTGTAACTCAAAGCAGATCTGGGTGTTGCCATTGAGATTCTCGACATAGCTATAGAATGCTTTGTGGTTGTCCTTAGAATTAGTGGTGATTTTGTTTTCATAGCTAGCTTTGGAGAATCTTATAAGGGATCTCAGCTTCTTACTGAGGCTGACCAGGGAGCTCCTCCACTCATTGGCTTCCTTTTTTTTGGAGGATAGCATCTTGGTTCTGTTTGGGATAGCATGATCCATGCCCTCGTGTAAGTGCTTATAGAGTGCATTTGTGTAGGATTCAGCAGTTATAACTGTATTGTCCATCTACATGGGTGTCATAAAGTTCACCACTTCTGTCTTAAGAAGCATGAAGTTGGCTTTGGAGAAATTTTTTACCATGGTTTCCTTAATGGGGGTGGGGGGTATGTGGATATCAAGGGTGATTAGCTTATCGTCGGATCGGACCATAGAATAGATGACTTCAGGTGTGGAACACTGATCACTCATGTTGGTAATGACTAGGTCTAGGATATTGTTGCCTCTGTTGGGGGTGTGGATAAGTTGATCCAGGGCATTGGAGTTTATGAATTCCAGAAAGCGTTGAGCTAAGATGTTGGTACAGGAGTAGTTTTCCCAGTTAATGGTGGGGTAGTTGAAGTCGCCCATTATTAGGGTGTTTGGTTGAACCCTAATATTTTCCAGTACATCAAGAAAAGAGGAGTGGGAATCCTGGGGCATTGTGGGGGATCTGTAGCAAGCTACAATCTAGATTTCAGTTTTGCTCAGAGTTAGTTGCACTTGGATAACCTCGGATGCATTATGCTGAGCAACTAGCTTGGAGGTGTGGATATCCTTAATGAATATGGACACAACTCCACTTTTGGTGTTTCGGTCCAGGTTACATGGCCGAAAAGTGTGGTATGAGTTAAAGCCTGATAGTGCAGGGGTGCTCTCTGGAGCCTTGAACCAGGTCTCAGTCACTGCACATATATCAATGTTCTCCATTTTAAGGAGTGCCTTGAGTGAGTGCATTTTGAGATTTAGACTTCTAGCATTGAGTAGCATAACCTCAGTTTTTGCTTGCCTGTTCCTGTTATGGTGGTGAATTTGTCATTTGAACCTTGCCTAAAAAAGGCACTAAAGAGACGGCAAGAGCCTTAGCCAGTATCCATAATTCCAGGGTCGACAGGTGCAGGCCATCTGTGCCAAAGCATCTTGGTCTGTCGACCATGTCATCCCAAGCAGACAGATACTGGATCCCCTTAGAGTGACACCAGAAGCGTAGCCAATTGTTGAAGTCAATCATTTCACCTTTGTACTGCGGTATCATTCTGCTCGATGGCAAAAGGCTACTCAGGGCTAGGGTCATACCTGCCTGAGCTACAAGATTGGAGAGCTCTTCCATGTCTCTTTTCATGTAGTCCATGGAGGTACATCTCAGGTCATTCACACCAACATGGACAATGACAGAGTCATATTTGTACTTGTTGTGGAGTGACCTGAGTGCATGGGTTATGTGGCGGATCATGGCACTCAACAGGCAGCTGACAGTAACCTTCTCCTTGTTCAGCCTGGTGAGTGGGACATCAGTGTGCCTGACTACAGAGTCACCTATGACTAGTGTGTTGGGTACATTGTTTTGCCTTATTGGCTGTGGTTGAGTGGCACACTGAGTCTGTGGGCTATGTGTCATTTGGGTTGTGTTGGGGGATGGAGGTTACTTGGGTTTCTGCTTTAGAGGTCTATGTTGCTTAGACAGATTATTATTGAGAGCCTCCGCAAATGTTTTTGTATTACTATGTGTGGATTTTGGTGGTGTAGATTTAGTGAGACTATGTGATGAGTGTGGTGTGGTGCAAATGTTTACCTTCTCCTCTTGACTGTCAAGTTCAGTCTTGGTTGGAGAGAGCGTTACCTCCAGTTTGGCTAGATAAGTGCATCTCTCACAGGTTGTAGTGTTGGGTGGTAGGAGTAGAGGTTTGTCTGTGTACATGAGGCAATTTCTACATTGCCTCAAGATGCCCAGATTCATTAGATAGACAGGTGAGAACACTGGGAGCTGACCTTTGGACATGCCTGAATAAAAAACTATTTTCCTTTAGATAAGTGAGGAAAGTGAGTACAAGAGCTGTTTTTCCTCTAAGCAAGTAAGAAAAGTAAGTGCAAAAACTGTTTTCCTCAAGGTAATGAGGAAGGTTGAGTGCTGTAGTAATTAGTAGCTTATTTAGTGCTTACAAGTTCTGAACAAGTGCTGAACATGAATAAGCAAATTTAAGTGCTAAAACTAAGAATCTGTATCTGCACTAGACGAGTTACAGGACAGAAACAAGTGCAAATGAAGGCTTTCAAATCAGAAAGTTGAGCGAGATGGAAAAGATTGCCCAAATAGCCAATAACTACAATTTCTGGGCTAGAACTACTACTTATGTGGTAGACAGGTTACTTAGTGCTTACCACTCCCAGTGATAAGCTAGAAGGCTTCCCTCCAACACAGAAAGGCTTGGGGGGCTCAGAAGCTTACATACAGTCCTGGATATAGCAAATCTGTATCTGGAACTCTAGTTACAGGAAAGGTAGGAAACAGGCTTACAGTATTTTTTTTTACAGAAAAGTAGCTAAAACAGCAATAAAAACAATTCACATGCAGTGCAAGCTAGCACATTTGAGTATGTAGCAATATTAGACCACCAAACACAGTTTAAAAAATCCAATTAAATTAAAAAGGACTAAAAGCAAGTGCAGAAGGAGTTTATTAGGTAGAATATGGTAAAGAGATGGGACTGGGGGAGTGTCTCGGATCAAATCTACAGTGGGGCAGGCAACTGTAAAAGCCACCAAATTTAACTACAAGTCAGAATTAGGGAGAGTGGGTGGGACAAAACACTTTCAGCAGAGATCTGAAAAACTATAAGCAGCAATTGACAGTGCAAACTCTAAAACCAAAAAAATACTCAGCTCTGTATATTTCCAGATAGATTGAAAAGCAGTCTCTCAGAACACAGGTTCCAGCATTGAAATACAGGCTGTTACTAACAGGTCTAATTTTATGCAAGTGATCCTTGAGTTAGATAACACACAAGCTGTAAAAAACAGTTATACCAACAGAAGACATAGCAGAAAATAGGGGGAGGTGGGGAAAAACTTTCAGCAGAGATCTGAAAAACTATAAGCAACAATTAACAGTACAAACTCTAAAACCAAAAAAATGTACTCAGCTCTGTATATTTCCAGACAGATTGAAAAGCAGTCTCTCAGAGCACAGGTTCCAGCAATGAAATGCAGGCTTTTACTAACAGATCTAATTTTATGCAAGTGATCCTTGAGTTAGATAACACACAGGCTGTAAAAAACAATTATACCAACTGAAGACACAGCAGAAAATAGGGGGATGTGGGAAAAACAGTTTCAGCAGAGATCTGAAAAACTATAAGGAACAATTAACAGTACAAACTCTAAAACCAAAAAATATATACTCAGCTTTGTATATTTCCAGATAGATTGAAAAGCAGTCTCTCAGAACACAGGTTCCAGCAATGAAATGCAGGCTGTTACTAACAGGTCTAATTTTATGCAAGTGATCCTTGAGTTAGATAACACACAAGCTGTAAAAAACAGTTATACCAACTGAAGACACAGCAGAAAATAGGGGGTGGTTGGGAAATCACTTTCAGAAGAGATCTGAAAAACTATAACTAACAATTAACAGTTTTGTTTGTGTCTTTCGGCTTTTCCCAGTTAGGGGTTGCCACAGCAGAACTTTGGTCCGCTAATGATTGGCAGTAGATTTTTTACGTGCCGAGTTTGCCAGCCCTGATGCACAACCTTCAATGAAGGTACGCCCATTCATGCATGCCTCCACACAGAAGACGCTCTAGCTAAGAATCGAATGGCAAAATGTCTTGCTGTGAGGTGACAATGCTACCGCAGCACCATAACAATACAAACTCTAAAACCAAAAAAAATATACTCAGCTCTGTATATTTCCAGATAGATTGAAAAGCAGTCTCTCAGAACACAGGTTCTAGCAATGAAAATCTGCTGGAAAGAAGAGCAGACACATTTCTTCAGCAGTCCTGCCAAATTAACATATTTGAATAAATACCACCTTGGATCTCATCTTATAATAGGCTACAAGACTAGCTGGACTAACCCAGTGAAAAAAGTAAGTAAGTAAGCAAATAAGCATGACAGTGGAATTAGGAGCTAGTTGGCTGATGGAACAGGCAAGAATAAGATGTAAGAAGAAGTTTTGGTTTAGAACTTATTTACAAAAACAGAAAATTAGCATAAAAACATTCACAAAACTGCTTTAGTGATATTTTCCAAGTGATCACCCTAATCTTGTAAAGCAACAGATTTTTTTTAGCTATGTTTTTCTGCAGTTTCTCCCCATGATCATGGAAGATGGTTTCCATTGTCCCTGCACTCCTCCTTCACTACTATTTTTTTTACATCCATTGCTGTCCATCTCTCAATGAGGAGCTCTCAGAGTCAGTCATAATTTTGGGATGTAGCAGAATGTGGGTGCTATAATTCAGCTGGTATGCAGGAAGAAAGGTATTTTTTAACCTATACCTGTGCACATGGTCCCTGAGTGGTGATGTGTGTCTGCTATACTGCACTCATATAAGCCAGGATATATACCCAGGGATGATCTGCTATTGCTGACTTTTCAGCTTGCAGTCACCCTTGATATAACAAGAGAGCACCCCCAATGTCAGTATCTACAATATCTCCAAGAATGAGATAACTGGCTGTCTTTGAGAGGCAAGATAATTTTTTAAATCAATTTTGATTTACTGTCAGTGAACAGGCTAGAATAAACACTACTTACTAATAGGTAGTCCTGGGAACTTTAATTGTTACTAATGAAAATACTGCCATATGGGTTTATAAATATTATTCTACTGATCCTTGTGAAGTGGCTATTAAACTACACGCACACGTAGAACAGAACATCATTTGCAGTCAGTATCGCATGTCATTTTGTTCACAAGAAAATACTGAGAAATTTGATCTGAAAATAGGGTAAGCATAAGCTGGGAATGTGTGGCATTATCTATACTAACCTCTATTATAAAATGGAAAGAGAAAACACAGTCACAGAAGCCAGTATGACAGCATATTTAAAAACATTTCTTAATATAAATTATTCCAGGCTGAGTTAAAGAAGATGTATTTTCTTTAGGTGTTATGCATTTTGATATCATGAATACAGTTCCAATTTGGATTATTTTAGGGACTATTAATAAAACCAGGTTAAATCCTTTCAGGTGATGGTGGAACAGTTCTAATCCCCTCTATGATGTTGGTGTCCAGTAGGGGGGCATGCTCAGAAAAAAGATCTCCACATTTCAGTAGTCACCCTGACAGTCTGTGATTTGCATAACCTCATGGTGCCAGTCTTCTCGGATCACAGTTACAAATATGTAAAGCCCTGACTATGTATACTCCCCTTGCTCTCAGTATAAGTGACTTACTTCAGTATAAGGCCTATCTATCAACAAGTTAACAATGGGGTTCAGATTCCAAATTACCTGTTCACAGTGTAAATGAATTACTCCGGTGTAGTACACCTGAGTAAATCACTTACACTGACAGCAAGTCTTTTGGAATCGGGCCCTGGCTTTTATGGATGTAATTTTCATTAACTAGAATACTTTGGTTGGTGCTCAATTAACTTAATTTCAGTTAGGTTCAAGTACGTTCCAGTAATTTAACTTCATGGTTCTTCAATTCAAAATGACATATCTTTTATAATGACTACATTGGTTTCTTCTAAGTATATTACTAATAAACCAGTTGCAAACTGGTTTATTTTAGTAGCTGATTATAAAATAAATCTGGAAAAGAAATCAGCCTCATTAGTTACCCATTGTCACTACTTTTCAGCCACGAAGTATGAGCAGGAGTAATTACTTTGAGGTGCCCAGGTCTGTAATGTTAAGTTTCTAAGATTGATGTACTGGATGCAATGGAAAAATTATGTTCTATAATGTAAACTTGCAAGCATGGCTTACATTTTTCTGAGTTGTTATGTTATTTTCTCTCCTGTTCTTCTAATGCAGTAACCGACTTTCAGCCCCAAACTTTCTGTTTACGCTATATTTGTGTATCTACTTTCCTAATGAGAACCTTCCAATCTTGGATTCTGATGCAGAAAAAAAATCACTTTACAGACTCAACACAACAAAACATACCTCCATGAATACCCTAGACACTGGTATGTTGTTCAGTATACCATTGTTTCTAGTCCTGAAACAGACTTAATAATCTTCATCTATATATATATATTTTGATAAAAAAAAATGCCATCTCCTTCATCATTTTGCAGACTTCACTCAACAAAATGCACCTTCAATAATATTTATCATCTGGGACCTTAGGACTGCATCCTTTCCTAAATAAGACAGCTGACACTTTTAATTATGAGCAGAGCACAAACTGAAATAAGCATTTCCATTATCTCCTATAGACGTGTAATAAATATTCATATTTTGCCATTTTCTTAACATTGTGTGATCAGGTTTTCAACATGCTACTAGTAATCTGTGCCTCATTAATGTACCATTATTTTTCAAAAAATGATCTAATGTTTTGGTGATTAAAATCATCTTGTAGAATGGAAGTGAATAATATCTGTGCAATTGCTCACAAACAGTGGTAGCCCTGGAATGGGAATATGTTGGCCATTTGGGCTACATTTATAAAAATCACAAGCCTTCATTTATATTAGGGAATGATGTCTTAGAGATTTTTTCACTTTTTGTAGACTTTGATTCCATATTTACAGTCTAGTCACTACTTCAGCATACACCAGGAATATGGCAGCTGTTAATTTTTCCTGAAGTGTAAGACAGAAGATTCATTTTTTGACCAAAAGGTAATTCTAAATTTGTTCTAGAAAATGATCTTCTGAAGAAAGTATGAATACCTCTGTTTGATGCATTAGTTAAGCTCACAAAAAATAGTATGACAAAGATATGAGAAATTACAAATAATAAAATTACCAGTTTACATGTAATATCAATTTCTCTTATATATATTACATATAATTTTATTAAAAGATAAGTGGATTATTTGCATTCATGGCAAGCTGATGGGCTATAATAGTTAAATCAGTAAGGAAAAACATGATTATATAAGAAAATAGAGACTGATGGCAATGATAATTTATAAAATATTTTATAAACATTTGTATTAACAGTTGCTAGCTGCAATAGAATAATTGTTATAGTTACTAAAGGTAGCAAAAGTAAAGTTTTACCTAGTTAGCATTGCTTATAGCAGGTGCACAATCACTTTGTCTGAATCTGCAGGAAGACAGTGTTTGGATCAGGAGTAATTTGCATTTTGGAAGGTTAGCTTTTCCACATCCTAAAAGCAATGACTGAAGAGAATTTAGTTTAACTTCAGAGACAGGTTTGTGGGAGAAGGATTATGGCAGAGACAGAGAAAAGAAGCAGCACACCAAATGCTGTATACGTGGATACTAATTAAGTGCCCATAAGCAAAGGAGGAGGGCAGTGCTCTACAGTAAGTAGCCAGATGACTGGCTTACAAATCATAACTCCTTTCTCACTAAAAGGATGCCAAGAAACTCGCTTCATGGGAAATAATGTTATCTCTATATTGCCTCAAGTACTTTGAACTGACAGATCTTATACTTCAATGACTGAAGCTAGGATTTGTTGGCAAAGGAAGTTAGTAAAATCAAAGCTAGTTTATACTCCAGCACTGAGATAATGACCTCCTTGCCAAGCATGACTCATATAACTTGCATGGTCTCATAAGTAAATGCTAGGCTGTCAGCCTGTAGGGTATACAAGTGCAGTCAACCAGAGCTCAAAATCAAACCCTGAATCTTAAATGTCTACCATTATATATTTACTTCAGTCCTCAATGCTTTGCCAGAAAACCACAACTTTTATGAGAAACAAAACAAGGTTAAAAATCTGGACATTCTGGAAAATCTGGATAGATAAGAGATATGGCAACAAGGATTGAAATAGGTCTGTAACTATTAAGGTACAAGATGTTTCATGCCATACGAACAGAAACCACAAGTGTTAGCTTTATGTTAGCAGGCATATATCTAAAATAGAGAAAAAGATTAAAATATAAGACAGAGGAAGGGCTGCTGTATAATCAAAGGCCCTGAAAAAAGGACACCTTGGTCTGGGAGGTTAGAAATGACATTTTAGCTTCCTCAGCCTTGAGTTCCTGATAAAGGAACAAGGATTAAGATCAGAATTGTGAAAGTATTCATGGCAGGGAGATCATGAGAGCACTAAGAAAACAGGTACTTAGATTTATATTACCTGATTGCCTCAGGTTTCCATATAGGATAAAAAGATATAATAGTGTTAACCCTGGCCCACTGTTATAGAGGGACAAGGCCTTGACTACAGCCCAAATAATCGAAGTCTGATTACTGGCACAAGCATCTGAGGAACTAGGTGAGACAGGGTGAAATTTAGTGGGCAACACCAGCTGTCTTATTCTTGAGGGGAGGCTGCTAAGCCTGTTACTTTGTCAGCATTTAGTGGTGTCTGAGTGCATTGCCCAACTGTAGTGGTCATGCTGGCTCGAGTTTTATTGGGCAGGAAGATTTTTTTCTGAGGTGGAGAATATAAGATGTGTGTGGCAGCATGCATACCTTCTCGCCTCCCCCAACCTCACAGTTATGACAAGTTTGCCAGCAGACTTGGGTAGGCTACGTCAAGGGACTATCAAGCTGACGTGTTCCATACCACATGACTTTCATTGCTATGGGAATGGATGTGCCAATAGGGTTTTCCTAACATGAAAATGATGGGTCATAGGGCTCTTAGTAAGCCAGGAAATGCTCAGTTCATGCCTCCATGTCACAAATAGGATAATTAGGTACAAGTTGTGGAGCCATCAGGCAGGGTCCCTCAGAGGTAGGGAAAGGAGATAAAAAGAAAGGAAGATATGCTGGCTTTGAGCTATAGTGTCAGATCACCTAAACATTTTGTTTCTATCTGAAAGTCATTTTTTCGTACTGGACTGTCATTGGGGTAATCACATTTGAAAATGTGTTTGTTTACTTATGTGTTTTTTACTGATTCATCTGAGATGCATACCGGATAATTATTTCCCATCTAAGTTTTTAATTCTCTGATGCAATGACCAGCTATATCTGCTATGCCTCCTCTTATTTGTGGCCATTGTGGTTTGTTCCTGTTCTATTGATTCATCTGTGCCATGATATTTCTGAATCATATCCCATTCCTAGTAAAGTCTGTCTATTTTGCAATGTATGCTCTCTATGACTGTGGAGTTTGTATAATTTTGCAGTTTAATTCTTCCTGTTATAATTGATTTATCCATTTATGTTTGTTAATTAGGGTACTGCATCGATTGTGGTGAGACATTTTCAAGTATACAAAAACATTTAAGGAAGTGAGTGAAAACAGGAAAACTGTTTTGAACATAGGTCAGGAGTGGTAGAGTATTTTAAATTACCATCACTATAAAGATTTAAATCATAGTTAATACAAGAGTTTAAGCTACCGTTATTTTACATCGACTGACAAAACAGAGTAAAATTGGACAGTATTTACAAACTACTTAAAAGAAAGACTAAAGCTTGTGTGCAGCATTCTTCAAGGAAGGAGGATGGGTTGAGCACATTCAGAAAAGGAGTGTTGAATGTACCTGTGTTAGGTGGCCTATCAGAGAACATTTACCCTGGACTTGTTTGAGGAAATACATTTTGAATTTTGGTCTAAATATGGTAAAGGGTGAGACATTCTTCAGTTGAATGGAGGACGGGATTCTCAACATTTAGGAGCAAGAAAGGAGAATGCATGGTTGGTTCAGTGTAACTTGGAAGAGTGGGATTTGAGTGGGAATGAGTTCTTAGGTGAAATAGGAGGTTTTTGTGGTGAGTTCTGCTGCAAGGGGTGTGTATGTTTCTATATGGCTTTGTTTGATGAGAATTCAGTCTGGTAGAAGGTCTTCTGTTTGTATTACTATAAACCATCTATCTTTGTTGAGAGTGTGACAATGACATTCCCGAGCAGGAGAGTTAGTGATTAAATGGCACATTTCATTTGTAACAGTTTGCAAAGTAGCCATGTTTATGAAGGTGGCTGCAGATAGGATGGGAGGGTCATATTCTAGTGAGGTAAAAGCACTGCCTTCCTTACTACTGCTTTGTCTGGATTTGAGAGGAGGAGAAAAAGGGAGATATTTTTGTAGTCCCAAATAGTGAGGAGTTCATTTCCTTTCTAGTTTGACTATGTGGGTTTGGAAGTTGTGTGTTTGTTTTAATCAAACACTGAAATATCTGTAGATAATGAAATTGTTGGTTAAGGTGTTATATAGTTCTTTAATATCTGGTGTTGATGGTGTTTTTGCAGGTTTCTGTCAAGTACCACAAGGTGTTTTTTATTTATGTTTCAGTGATAGTTTACAGTTTGCAGCCAGATATTGAGCAAGTGAAGATCATTTGGAAGGGAGGTCTGGATAACAGAGTGAGAGAAGTGTGATCTTAATACAACCACCATATCATCAGCACATAATACACAAGGAAAAAGGAGAAGGTCATATGGTTAGTTAAAATTGAAAGGAATGGGTTAGCAAGTATGGAGCCTTCTGGAACACCTTTAAGAAGTGAGGCCTGATCAGAGAGAGATACCATATCCTTGACCATGAAGTAGCTCTTGGATAGGAAGCCTTTGAACCAAACTCGTGACAGGGAACTGATGCCTACATACAACATACTCTGCAGAAGGAGGTCATGGTCTGTAGGTTCAAAGGCCTTTGTCACATCTGCAAAGGGGGCTCCTTTTTAATGGTGGACAATGTGCCACAATGCTTAATTTGGAGATGATGCTTGCTCCAGAGCATGGATATGTGCTGCATGATGAATCTATCCATCCACCTTATCCGATTTATTTGCTGGAGTACACTCAGGTCTCTAGCCCTAGTCTTAGCTGAAGTGACTGTTTGATCTATGCAGGTATACATTTTCTTAGATTACTGGCTCCCTTATAGCCCTTTAAGCAAGGCACATATCACCCATAAGGAGTCTGTATAATACCAATTATAGAGATAAAGCCTCTTATCTTTCTTGGTAGCATAGGTCTTAAGCCCATTATCTTTTTAGTTACACACCTCTAGGTCTTTCAAATGGTTTGATATGTTTGGTAGGGTATATATCCCAAAGGAGGCACTGTACTCACTGTTGGGTATAATCAATGTGGAGTGCAAGGATGTGAGGACTTCTTTTGATCTGAAAGAGTTACTTTTTGCTATGATCTGTGCAAGGTAAAAGGATTTCCTGATCACCATTGAAATATGATGGTCAAACACGAGGGAGCCTTCCACCCAAGTGCCTATGTGTCTCACTGTGTTTTTCATTTTGTAGTGGCACATATAATGATATTGTTATTCCTTGGTATAGTGAAATGATATTAAGGATGAGAGGTTTGAATTTGTTTAGGGTAGTGTGAGTGTTTGTTCTCCTTGTGTAGGGAAATGAACAAGTAGGCAGCTGGGGGTCTGCATCTGAGGAGACAATGGTTTGAGTTATCAGTTTTGAGATTAGGTATATTTTACATAGCCAAACTACAGGTGTGTTACCAGATCTGACATCAGATGTGTACTTGTAGGAGGGCAAGAAATGTTAAAGATTTAGAGAACTGGATTTAAGCCATGTTTCATTAATGGTAATGTCCAGCGAGTGTATGGTGAGAAAGGTGTTTATTTCATTGTCTGTAAAGCTATAGGCATTGATAAGAGAACAAGATATAGGGGAGTAGCTGTAGTATTATGCATACTGGTAGAACTGGAGGGGGGGTACAGGATTTATTTTGATACTGTTGCACATTAGAAGAATTGAAAGGATTGGTTAGAATTTGTGGCAATATTTCTGGAAATGTATTGCATAGGATTTATGTTTGATAGAATTGGGAATAACTATTGGTGGATGATAAGGTAAGTATAATGTAGTGTGAAGATAGGATGAAATATTTTTACTAGAGTGGTGGTTGGTAGGACTGGAGAAGTTGAGGTGTTGTATTGAGGTCACAGGAGTGTGATGCTAAAATGTGGATGGGCCAGTATAGTAAGATGTGTTTTAGTAAAGGAGAAGAAAGAATCTGATGAGTATCATATGCTATGGTGGAGGTTATGTAAACAGAGGTGGTGAATGATGATAGTGGGCTGTGGAATGTGTTAAGACCGGAAGGGATAAACTGGTTTCATTAGCCAATATATGTTCAATGTGGTTGGAAGACATGTTAGATATAGCCTGCAGATGTTACTGAGGTCATGTGAGCTGTGGTGATCTTAAGAATGAGAAAGTTACTGGGTGAAACTAGCTATGACTTTTACCATGAAAAAGTGGTGAATTATTTATTTATTTATTTACATTTCATAACCGGGTAGTGTCTGACTGGGCCAAAAGCCCATTTTCACCAGAGACCCTGGGAGAAAAGCTCCAAGGAAGATTATATAATTATACATTTGTACATATGACAATTATGATAGGGGTTCAAATGCAAATTCCTTGACATTGTATCTAAAAGTATATAACAATGGTAGTACAATAAGCTTATACTATTAATACTGATAAAACAAAAATATAGATTTGTTTTTTTTCCAGGATAAAATATCACAAACCGAAGCCAAGAAGGCTCAGTTGCCAGGAAATATTGACAATGGGTGGTGGAGAAAAGGAAGTTAGACTGCAAGGGGTTAAATTAGTTAGCCTGGTGGAGACCCTCATTATGTCTGTTAAGGGTATGTGCAGTAGAGTGTATAAATCTGAGGATGTCTGGGAGTGGCTAGGAAATGTTGGGGGGACACAATGGATGACAGCTCCAGTGACAGTAGGAGCCAATCAGCTTGCAGATGTACAGAACCATGGAATACCCCAGAAGATATGCAAATAAAAGAAAGGAAAAGAAAGGTTTTTAATGCAGCTCAGTGGATAACATAATGGATGGACTGTGGCATACACATCAATAATAAGGTCACTGAATGGTTAGAACAGCTTAGTTCAGAATGCACAGCAGTGAAGGCAGGACAAATTAAGATTCAGATGTGGGATATATGTAGGGGAAGAACCTACAATGGGTCACTGAGGAAGGGACAGGAGGAAAGTGGTGTTGGAACTGTATACCCAGTGTCCATGACTAGCTTGGCCCTTATAATAAGCAAAAAAAAAGAAAAGAAGGGAAACAAAAAATAGGGTGAAAAGGGTGTGTTCAAATGCTACATAAGTAAGGTAAGTACCAAGAAGAGTACATTGCAAGCATAATTTTGGATGAATAAACTGGGCTGTACCATAAAGTTATGCCTTGTAACAAAGCCCAATAGGTAACAGAAAGAAACCCACCAAGGATAGTATGTTAATGGCAACATCTCCAGCATGATCAGAGGCCGTGAGACATCAAAATTGGAATCTTGTAACAAAGCTCAGC
This sequence comes from Protopterus annectens, assembly GCF_019279795.1. Classification (NCBI taxonomy): domain Eukaryota; kingdom Metazoa; phylum Chordata; order Ceratodontiformes; family Protopteridae; genus Protopterus; species Protopterus annectens. The sequence goes on along the minus strand of NC_056725.1, from coordinate 1,152,671,798 downwards.
AGAAAACAGAAAGTAACCCATCGGAGGCAGAATATTAGTGGTAGCATATCCACAATGATCAGATGCTATGAGAAGTTCATAGAAAAACTTGTAACAAGGTTAGCAGGTGGCAGAAAGCAACCGAGTAAGGGAAGTATGCTTGTGTCAGTATGTCTGCAGTTATCAGAGGGTGCAGAACATTTCTTAGGAGAATCTTGTAACAGGGTTCAGCAGGTAACAGAAAACATTGCATCAAGGACAGTATGTAAGTGGTGGTGTATCCACAATGAGCAGTGGCCATGAGACATCCTCGGGCAATCCTGTAACAAAGCACAGCAAATAACAGAAAGTATTCATGACCAGATGTGAGGCGGTGGCCCTTGGCTCACAGCATTTTCCTCCATACTTCCCAAATGCAATCCCCATTGCCAAATCCCATCTGGCTGTAGAATGAGCTGCCTGATCCCCCATATTGGCTTGCAGCCCTGACCCCCCCCCCTTACTCAATAGATGCCTAAGTCAGAATAAGTCATCAGTAAGAAAAAACATTCCTTTAAATGTCACACCATACAGATGGATTCTCCTAAATCCCTGTTTTCCCCTGCATTTGTACTTCAGCAGAGGAGTGCTGGTACTGACTGTAGAAGAGCTTCTTGCAATGTTTCTCCTTTCCCCATCCTCACCTTGTACACATATTCAGTATCTCTCAGTTAACTCTTACCTTATCTGTGACAGAGACAAGTATCCTCCCAGCCATGCTGACTGAAAAGTCTATGACATGAGGTCACAGTAGGCAGCTACTATAGCTGTGGAATTCACTCTTAAAGTGGGATTCTTAATAATACACCCACAATGATGGAAGTGCCTTAGTGTCGCCACCGCCAAGGAATTTGAAAATGTGTCTCTTACGGGGAACTTGAATAAGGTATGACTTAAGTGGTTCTTCACAGACCCATTCGAGTCACAACCCAGGCCACAACTAAATGTAATACATCTTGACAATCTACAGCTACCAATTAATCAGTATGTTTTATTAATTTATTTATTTTCCTGAGGAAACCAAGGTAAGCTGACACAACTCATGCAGACATCAGCAGAGCTTGCTAAATCCATACAGGCTGTGGGTGAAAATCAGTAGTGAGCTCCAGATCCCAGAGATATGAAGCAGAAACCTTAACTACTGTGTCCTAATAACGCAAATATGAATAGTTATTTCCCCATGTGCCACTATCATTGTGTGACATACTTATAGTGTTTTTTTTTACTGCTGTGGACAGTGACAAGGACTGACTGTTCTACTTGGATAGTTAGGACCTGCATATGTGGCACTTGTGTTATGAATGCTTTGGTTTCTGTCATGCCTGTTACTCGCTGTACTTGTTTTTTGTTCAGGAAGTTGCAAAACACTTGTTTACTAAGTGATGCTATAGAATTGCAAGTCCATTCTTTTTACTGCAACTTGGTATTACCAGGATATGGCAGTCCTCAGACAATGTTATTTGTAGTGCCCAGACCTTGCATATGCACAAATATTCTTCAGATGTTAGGTCATCAGCATCAGGTTAATATGTGTTTTTGCAAGCATGCCTCACAGTGCTAGTGTAATGACCAGAGCTGTATGCATGCTACTTACACAGAGTGTGTCCCAGAGCTATCTGCATGCTACTTACACAGAGTGTGACCCAGAGCTGTATGCATGCTACTTACACAGAGTGTGTCCCAGAGCTGTTTGCATGCTACTTACACAGAGTGTGTCCTACTGTTTGAGTGAACAAACAAGGCTTTTTATTATACAGTCAGACCTGCTTGGAATTCATATAATTGCAGCAAGCAGTCTGACCTGTGAAGCCATAATGCCTTATAATACAGCTTACTGTCGTAACAGTAATACCCACCCCTCATTCAAGTAGCGTGAACAGATGAACAAACAAGGATATTGACAAAACGACTAAGACTGAGTAATTAAGTCATCCTTGGTAAATTTCACGCTGCATTTCTAATGTAAGACTCCCTTAGCGTATTAATTTGAAACAGTTCCAAGATCTCAAACCAGCTCATTAGCACCGCGTGTGTCTTGTCCAATGAAATGACATGTTTGTTGTAGCTCTCTGTCATGTGAGCTAACTGGGGTGGCCAGGGTGGAAATCAACCAGACTTGGCAGATGTGTGTGTGTGTGGGTTATCCCAGATCAAAAGAAACTTGTTGGGCAATAGTCCAAAACCATGTGTGTGGCAGTGCTGTGCAGAAGTCATTCAAACTATACTGGTTTAGATACATCTTCAAAGGGCTTTTGGCAACAAAGAGTAGTTTTCATCTGTAATTTCATAAATTTAACTCAAGGAAAAAACAAAATCTTATTAGGTAGCAATAGTAACCACGGTATGCTAGCTGGCCCCTTGCTACAAATGACATGTCATGATATTTTTATTTTCTGGCAATTAGTTCTCAGTAGTTAAGCTTAATTTACTGACCTCCAAATTGCATTTTATTGTAATATTCATTTGCTAAAAGTCATGCTCAGTAATAACAGACAGCCACACTCTAATCTCACAGGAATCATCTATGATCACACAAGCACATAAACTAATAACAATAACGTTTTTAAAGGCATGTATGTACAGAATATGACAATAGTAGAAATTTTCATCCATGCAACATGGCATGAAGTGTCAACCAGACCTTGCCGGAGAAGTCAGAATCAATAGCCATGCATGTTAATAAATGAGAGTGACTTCACAGTGTCTATATGTTTATTGATGCAAAAAACAATACAGATGTGTACATTTATGCAGCAAAACAAGGGCAGATGTGGTGTTCATCTTAAATTCAATGATCAGCTCCGAGATCTCCTAATGCAACCTTTTGACTAACTTGGATTGTTTGGGTAGTAAACATTAATTGACCTTTTATTTTTTTTATTATTAACCAACTTTGTGAGAAATATAAACTGAATCAAATCCCAATAATCATTTGATTCCAAGTTTAAAAATGTTTCTCTTAAGTCACATTTTTTTTTGCTTTCTGCTTTCAGTAGTAGCATTCCTTTTTAAAATGAAGAATGTGGCCTTAGTTAATATAGTGCAAAAGCAATGCATTTGTGTCTTGTTGCACTGTTTTTGCAGATAGGAGATCTTGCACGACCTTCTCAGGAAGAGCTAACCAGTGTGGCCATCAGTAAAAGTCTTTTTTGCGCCTTTGACGTGAGCATTGGAGTTTCACTATGTCTGTGGTGTCCTTATCGTTGACCCTAGTCTGAATTTCTACTAAGATAAGTGTACCTTGTGGTAATTTCTGCAGAAAATCTAGCAAGCTAATCATTTGTGTTTTTCTGCCACACCACCCAGAATATCTTACTTCATCAAAAATACGATACCACTTCACATGATTCACAGCAAGTGAAGACAACTGTCTCTTGAGAAATCAGCATTTTTTACCACTTTCACCTTCCACTTTCTTTGCAGTTAACTGCTGAAAGGAACAAGTTTCACTTCTGGAATGGCCGCATTCTTTGAGTGGACTAATAATGCGTTTTATAATATTGTAGTTACACGTCTGTTTCAAGCTAGGATTGCATAGTAAATGAAAGATGAGAGAGAGAGTGGCAGTCTGTGTGTGTGTGTGTGTGTGTGTGTGTGTGTGTGTGTGTGTGTGTGTGTGTGTGTGTGTGTGTGTGTGTGTGTGTGTTTATGGAGAGGGGGGGTATGTGCATGCTAGTATGCTCAGAAAAGACATTTCCAACATGTTAACAATGCTATTTACTCCAATATACATGATAAAGCACTGTGAATGTGAACCAGTGTCTTGATGTAAAGTGAAGTCTGTAAGATATGAATACACATGCAGTAGTAGTATGTTCAAATGAGTTATAAGTTTTTTTTTTTTTTTTTGCTCTGGGCACAGTGTTTACATACAATATATTACAAATACAAATAAAAAGATGTCAGGAGGTGACATCAAATGCCAGGAGACAAATTCATCAAACTCCACTGTAATGTTAAGCTGTATATCATATCCTTAAGTATTTTGTAAACTGAACACGATAATATAACAAGACATTTAAATAAGAAACAAACTGTATGAAAGGCTATATCAATAAAGTATACACTTGTATTGTGAGCTAATTTGTTTTTGGAACTTGGATAGATTTACTTACATTACAGTTTGTTGAAATACATGATACCGTACCATTTTAATTAGCTGTAATCTTCTATATTTTTTCTCCTCAAGTCTAGCAACTTCTTGCAGATTACAGCTCATTGGGATGTAGCGGTAAAGATACGACAGTTTGTAGTTCGTGGCACATTTTAAATATATACATGGCTGCATTTTGAGTACTGATGTAAGAATAATTATACATAAAATATTCCACTGTGATAGCTGACCCTTGGATTTGAAAGTGTATTTGGCTGTACACTTCGGTAGGTTGTTCATCAAAAACATTTGGTCAAAAAGTTACTTGATCACAAGAAAAGAGATTCTGTTTTTAAAACAATCATTTTTCTGTTTGGTGAGCTCCCACACACAACCCTCCAAGCAGATGGTTTCACCTTCTTTACCATGAAGTTAAGATAGTTAGCTCATCTCTAATGTATCTGTTGCCCAAGGCAAAACAAACCTCAGTGACTTCTTTTATGGATGCCCATTTTAGTTAAGTGCTTATTATTAAATGCAGAAACACAGCCATCATACAATGGGCAAAGTCTTGGATGTGCAATGCTTTGATAGCATCTGACTACAGGATCAGAGAAAATTAATATAAAATTATGGAGTGCTGGTGCTAGAGGGACCTGGGCTTTATGCAGCCCTTTAAGGAAGTGCAGGGAACACTCTACCATTTTTCCAGACAAAGGTCTTTTGGGTAAGGTTTATTCCTTATTCCCTGGTGACAATTAAACTTCCTTACTACCCACCCAAATGTGTGTTCCCCAGGGAAGTAAGAGTTCTATCACCCATTTTTTCACTCTGAGGGGCAAAGGCCATGTGCTCAGAGTGGTGCCATCATCCCACTAAGGAAATCATGGGGAGTATTAGTATGGCTTTGCTAAGGCTCATCTGCACCTGCCTTCTTCATCTTGATGGACAATGGTCTATGATTGTACAGGAGCAGACAGTTTCTGATTTTCATAACAGATTACCCTTTCAAATGCTTTACCTGTTGAAGCCAAGGAAATCTTGTAATATCCATTTTCCTTGAGCAATTTTACTATGAACTCCGTACCATGGTTATATGCTCCTTGGCCATCCATCAAACAGAGTTGAGCAGGCAGTGCCTCTTCATTTCTCTCCCTACCCTGGCCAGCTCCTTTAATACTCAAATCGCTAACTGAACTCAGGTCAGCTGGGTTGTAGTTAAGACCTTATTCCACTGCTCCAAAGAGCAGGCTTCCTTTTGACAAATCTGATAATAGTAGCAAACACTAATTAATTAAT